>NW_027498408.1:0-139378 GCF_021521415.1 Bidens hawaiensis | reverse complement strand
AACCATTTGATCACCTTCAACATCCTCGTGTTGAAAACTAGTATCGACCAACTGTGTATCATCCAGTAATTCTTGAACCTCTTCAAGTTCCACTCTCTTTTCACTAGGTCCTTCCATAAGGAACTTAGTTTCTAAGAAGTATCCTTTGCGTGAAACAAACACCTTTTGTTCACTAGGATCATAGAATATATATCCTATATCATCCTTTGGGTATCCTATGAAGATACACCTGATGGATCGAGCCTCAAGCTTATTTGGGGTGTCACGTTTAACATAAACTATGCATCCCCATACCCTTAAATATGAAAAGGATGGAACCTTTCCATGCCACACTTCATAGGGTATTCGATCCACCTTTTTGGTCGGGGCCATATTCAAAATACGAGCCGCTGTAAGTAGCGCATATCCCCAAAATGATGGTGGTAGTGAGCTTCGTGCCATCATTGATCGAACCATGTCCAACAGTGTTCGATTCCTCCTCTCGGATACTCCGTTATGTTGAGGAGTTCCAGGAGGAGTGAGCTGTGAAATAATTCCACAATCTCTAAGATGACATTGAAAAGCTTCACTTAGGTATTCGCCTCCTCTATCGGAGCGGAGTACCTTGATTGTTCGGTCGAGCTGATTTTGTACTTCATTTTGAAATTCCTTGAACATTTCAAAGGCTTCATGTTTGTGTTTCATTAGATACACATACCCATATCGACTAAAATCGTCGGTAAAGGTAATGAAGTACCTTTCACTATTCCTACTAGTGGGCTTGAGAGGTCCGCATACATCCGTATGTATGATACCTAACAAGTCCTTAGCCCTTTCATTTGTACCTTTAAAAGGTTCTTTGGTCATCTTGCCTTGAATACAAGATTCACACTCATCAAACGAACCTAACTCATTTGTTTTCAAAAGACCATTCTTTTGGAGAGTATTTACACGATTCTTGTTTATGTGTCCAAGACGACAATGCCAAATGTAGGAATCACTCAAATCCTTTTTGAGTCTTTTAGTGGAAGTTTGATATAATGAGCTATTTGAGGTATTGTCATGAACCAATTCATAAATACCGTTGTTTGGTACAGCTTTAAAATAAAAGATACCATTAGATGATACATGCATTTCTGATTTTACAAATTTAAAGTCAAAGTTACATTGTCTAAGAAGGTGCACAGAAATAATGTTCCTAGTCAAACTAGGAGCATACAAAACATTTCTCAAAACAACTTCCAAACCACTTGGAAGCGATAAAGTGAAGTCTCCTCTAGCGACACGTGCACCCTTGCACCGTTGCCCATGAAAAGACTCACTTCGCCCTTCTTTAAGTCTTCATTCCTTTTGAACCCCTGCAACCAATTGCAAATATGAGTTCCACATCCGGTATCCAATACCCATGTGTTAGAAGAAATAAGATTTAGCTCAATATTAATCATAAAGACATTACCCGAGGCATGCCCCGCATTCCTCTTGTCTCTTAGCTCTTTTAGGTAGACCGGGCAATTGCGTTTCCAATGTCCGGTCTCCCCACAACCAAAACAAGGATCATCCTTATGACCCCTCGGTTCCACAACCTTTTGTTTCTTTGCCATAACCGGTGATTTGCCCTTACCCTTAAGATGCATAGGAGGACCCTTTCTTTTTGCTACCTTAGCCTTAGGATTGGGTGAGATCGATTCTTGGATTTACCTTCATTGATCGCAAATATGGGTAAAACCCTTTTACCCATGCTCGCCTCGGCTGTTTTAAGCATTGAGTAAAGTTCTCCAATGTTTTTGTCCCACCCGTTCATGTTATAATTTAACACGAAAGTGTCGAACCTTTTCGACAAAGAGTTAAGGATCAAATCCGTAGCTAACTCTTTTGAGATGGGACAATTGAGCTTGGCGAGGCGATCAATGTAACTTTTCATCTTAAGCACATAAGTTGAAACTGGTTGATTATCATCCATTCTACTTGCATGCAAGGCTCGAACCGTTTCGAACCTTTCAACTCTTGATTGCTTAAGGAACATTTCCTTAAGTTGAGTAATCATGTCGTACGCATTATGGTTTTCGAAATCCTTTTGGATTTCGAGAACCATAGTCGCCAACATGAGGCATGACACTTGAATGGAATCTTCCGTGTGTTGGACCCAATTCATATATTCGACCTCACTTCCCTCTTCCGGTTCATTGGGGATAGGTGTTTCCAAAACATGATATAATTTTTCTTGTTTTAGAACAATCCTTAAATTTCGGAACCAATCCGAAAAGTTATTGTGGTTAAGACGGTCTTTAGCGAGAATAGATCGGAGAGATACATTTTGGACGTTAGGGATTATGTTGTCGTCGACGTGTGCGGCCATCTGCAGAATTTTAATTAAGTTCATTTTAGTGTTTTACCTTTTTAATTATTAATACCCTTTTATATATACCAAATATAATTAATAATTTAAAATCTAGAATCCAACGATAAACCCGACTCCGGTTAGGTGACCTTTTTCCCATTGTCGGTTTATCAAGGTAGTTATTCATAACAATTGCAAACCCTTTTGCAACTTCTAGAGTTTATGGGACCGGTTCGAAATCATATTTCGTGTCGGCATGTTAATCCCATCAACACCTATTAGACCCCATGTTTGGGTGACCCTCTTCACATGGTTCTAATTTAAGTCGTCCTACTTGTATCAACTTGTAATATTAACATACAAACGGTTAGGTGACCTTTTTCCCATTTTATATGCCAATATTACCTCAACATATTAATTTACTCTACGCGGTTAGGTGACCTTTTTCCCACTAAGAGCTTACTAATATGTTAAGCGTTGTACAAAAGGATGGTGTTTAACTTGTTATCCTTAATTTTAAAAGGGATTTTTTTTTTAGTTTTAATAATTCTAGTTGTAAAACTTTAAATCATGTTCTAACATGCATTTAGGAACATGATATATTTTGAAACCATTTTCAAAATTCTAATTTATAATAAAACCATTTTATTATGGGCGTGAGACGGCTAGTTAATAAATCCATTTTATTAAACTACGTGTCACGTAATTACCGATAATTATTAGAACCCGTTTTATGCTTTGTTAATTAATTCTATGTGACGAAGTTGATATCCTAATATCTAACAACCACACAATCAACAATCAATTAACAAGCATACACAATTATACTAGACACGAGCCACTAAGTTAGACCACACTTGTTAGCCGAAACAAGTGTGTGTCTTAGGTCCGATCCTAAGGGACACATGACACATGGATGTTGTAGCTCCCACTCGATCCCGCATTCAAATGCTTCGAGCATCTTCTTCAACCCCGTTGTGATCCATTGGGCTTGAACTTGGGCCTTAGCTTCCATAAGCTTCCATTTGGGCTCAATAGGTGGGCTTAGGTCCTTTTGGGCTTGAATCCCTTAATGGGCTTGTGAGACCCATTATCACCATACCCGGCCCAATAAGGCCCAAACTTCCAATTTTGCAATCTTCTTTAAATTTACAAAACAAATGTCCTAATACATTTTTTCTATAAAATAAAGATATTACAAATAAACTATTTATTACATACCCATATGAATAAATAATTACAAAACTGCCCTTAATTAATTATTACAAACCGAAACTTTGAATAATTAATAACAATCACAACAAACGTCCATTTGGTCTACGGCTCGGTCTAGTTTTAACAAACATAACCCGTTATGTCTTAGGAACCCGTTCCAAAAAACCCTCGACCTTATCGGGCCTAGCCCAACCCATTTGGGCTTGACCCAATAACTCGATTATGGGCTTCGACCCACATGTCCAAAACACATGGGCTTCGGCCCAATGAAAGGTCTTATGGGCTTCGGCCCATTCATCCAAAATGGGCTTCGGCCCATTTCACTCGGTTTTATATATATATATTTTTTTTTGAACAAAGCCAAAAAATATAACTAGATTAAATACAAAAAAATATGCATGTTAATTTTTTGTATAAAATCTTTCAAGGGAAAAATATAAAACCGAAAACCCGAAGCCTAGTTTCCCGTATCCGGCTCTTGATGCCATTTGATGGGTTTCTATGGATAATTAATACTTAGTTAACCATTTAACTAGTCACAATTAAGGCGGAAGCGTGATATTTACAAACTAAACATATCTATCCATATGTATATATATATATATTACAAGTTTATATGATATGTGTTCATGAACAACCTAGTTTATTCATGTCATAAGATTACCAATAATCTATATATTAGAAACCCGAGGCAAGGATCAAGTAATACGGAAAAACTAAACTATCAAAGCTTGTAAAACTTACATTCTTAAACCTTTAAGAGATGTAGTTGATGGTTGAAGAAGATGATGATGTTGATGCTAGACTTTCAAAGGAAAAATCCTCAAACGAAAGATACCCCGAGCCTCCAACACACACCGAGCTATGTTTAGGGTGCTTGAACACAAAAAAACGAGACCCGAGCCTCTTCTTTTGATCTTGGCCGAGCCAAAGAAAACAAGAAAGAAAAGGAGTTGTGTGTCTCTAGTTTTTTGTTACTTGAAAGTCTCTTTATAATTATAAAATCTTCCAAAAGAAATCATATCTTGCGTTAGGTTTTTAGTCAAGTAGAAACACTCAATCTTTCACCAAATCCATGACAAAACTTGACCAAAACCTTGGGGTGTGGGGCCCACCCAAAACCGGCCCCAAAATGTATTATTATTATTATTTTTTTTTTATTTTATACTTTATAAAATATATAAACACCCCATCTTTCATAAACCATTTTATAAAAGAACACATAGTTAAATAATCATTCCAATAATAATTATTTGAATAAATAAATTAACCAATTAATTTATTTAACACTTTCAAGTAAGTATTCAGAAACCCGATTTTCTGAATGTGTCGTGTTCTGTATTTGTCTTATAGATCTTATCTTAACAAATACATAATTGGTGTGTGTCTAACTCGTTATTGGGTATGACCCGACTTGGATCAAACACAACTAGCCACATTAACCTAATTATGTGTCTCGGGCATACGGTATTCCAACAATAAGACTAAAGGTCTTAAGCCGGATCGTGTATCCGACTAACAAATATTTATACTCGTACTATAGGTGCGAGATAAAGAAAGGGAAAGACCCTTGGACGGTGAGTGAAGCCGATCCTAAGCGAGAAGGTGAATACGCCCCCAAACTTTTACTTATTTTAAAATGAGTCAATTTGTTTTGTGAAATTGTTTACAAGGAACTATGTGTTCCTAAAACCGTTATAAATAAAGGGTATAAACCTAGCCCTCAGGCTTTGTTATACGTATGTCTGGATCCTTACATAGGTGGTACTATGCGATGTATGGGCATGATCGCACCACCCTTGGTCGTAGGACGCTCTCCTGCAGGGAGTACGACTGTTGTGTATATTTACGGGTACTTAACTAAGTCGAACGCTGCGATGTTTGCTGAGGTGACCTAGCGTAGAGGCTCATATTTATAATGTGTTATTTGACTTTGTTATTCCTAAGCCACGTTGGGCCGAGGCAGGCGTAGTCTCGAGGGGTAATAAAGTAAAAGAGTTATTTTTGCGTCAACGTGTTCACCAGCATTCGTTGCTGACGTATTTTCCTACATTTTTGCAGGTGAACAAAGTTAGAGCTTGGAATGACGAAGTACTATGATATCCGATGGCTCGGAATTATTTCATATAAACTTAATGTGGTAGTTTGGAAACATAAAACAAGTAATCTTTTGTTAACAACTTTAAACGGGTATTTTATAATTCCTGTCTTTTGAATGTATATATAAATTACACTTTCGATCCTTAAAGTTTTATAAGTATTCCGCAAATTAACGCAACTCTGATTTATTTACAAACACGATACCAACTTATGGGTCGCACTCCTAGGCCATAGATGGGGGTGTGACAACACATTTGTCACATTCATTGATTTTGAACCCAGCATCAAGCATGACATGATCAAACTTTTGGTGTCATTGTTTAGGAGCTTGTTTCAATCCATACAAGGATTTCACAAGTTTGCATACTTTCTTTTCTTGCCCAACGGCTATGAAGCCTTCGGGTTGTTCCATGTAAATCTCCTCCTCTAGATTTCCATTCAAGAAAGCCGTTTTTACATCCATTTGGTGAACTTCCAAGTTTCTAATGGCGGCAATGGCAAGCACCAACCTTATAGATGTTATTTGCGTAACCGGCGAATATGTATCAAAGTAATCTAAACCTTCTCGTTGTTTATATCCTTTGATCACTAACCTTGCCTTATACTTTCGATGGTTCCATCAGGTTTCATCTTCTTCTTGAAGATCCATCGATATCCTAGTGGTTTACACCCTTGAGGAAGATCCACTAGTTCCTACGTATGATTTTGTAAGATAGAATCTATCTCAGATTTCATGGCCTCCCTCCACTGAGGTCCTTCAGCGGAGTTCACCGATTGTTGATACGTTTGAGGTTCCTCTTCTACCATGTAGGTAAGGAAATCAGTGCCGAAGGATTTTTCAGTCCTTTGCCATTTACATTTTCTGATTTCAACCTCCTCTGTCTCAGATTGTCCCTGAGGTTCATCTCCAGTACTCTCGTTTTGAATACTTTACTCAACCGACTAGAATAGCTCGGTTTTCCTTTATCCAAAACATGGGAACTTATATTCAAACCATGATGCATCCTTTGCTTCTATTATGGTGCCATTGTTTATTCCGGGATTCTTGGAATCATGCACAAGAAATCGATATGCATCACCGGGAAGGGTATATCCTATAAACACACAATCCACGGTTTTGGGTCTAGGCGTTTTGGTGGGTCACCACTACCTTGGCTAGGCACCCCACACTCACAAGTATTTATATGGTGGTTTAGTTCTCGTCCATAACTCATATGGAGTTAGATCTTTCTTCTTATTCGGTATCATGTTTAAGACATAATTAGCCGATAAGATTGCTTCCCCCCGCATGTCTAGGCTTACCCCAGAACTTATCATCATGGAATTCATCATTTCTTTCAAGGTTCGGTTCTTACGTTCCGCTATGCCATTTGATTGAGGGGAGTAAGGAGGCG
This sequence comes from Bidens hawaiensis, assembly GCF_021521415.1. Taxonomy (NCBI): domain Eukaryota; kingdom Viridiplantae; phylum Streptophyta; class Magnoliopsida; order Asterales; family Asteraceae; genus Bidens; species Bidens hawaiensis. The sequence goes on along the minus strand of NW_027498408.1, from coordinate 132,352 downwards.
TGACTTCATGTATGATTCCTTCTTTTTCACACAAGTCAATAAAAGGTGAAACATATTCACCTCCTCGGTCACTCCTTTAATTTTCCGATTTAGTTGATTCTCAACTTCGGCTTTAAATAAGATAAACTTATCAATAGCCTCGTCCTTACTTTTAAGTAAGTAAACATATCAATATCTTGTACTATCATCAATGAACGTGATGAAGTACTTGTTCCCACCACGAGTAGGAATTGCTTTTAAATTACACACATCGGTGTGAATCATCTCGAGGGGTTCGGTGAATCTTCAATGATGAATATCCAAGGATTTAAATATCTCATTACCATATATTACTTCATATGTTACAATTCACACTTAGTGAATTTCCAAGGAGTTAATCCATCATTAACATATATTAATTCATATGTTACAATCCACACTTAGTGAGTTTCCAAGGAGTTAATACGTCATTAACATATATTAATTCATATGTTACAATTCACACTCAATGAATTTCCAAGGAATTACACATCACTTTTTTTTTCCTCTTAGTATATTCACCTCTTTATTCTATTACCATCTCATGATGTGATGATATATTTGATGTGTCGTCTTTAGACTTTAATCTTCGCAACAACTCACAAGTTGTTTATTATACGAAATTATTTTAACGACATTTACACATCAAATCTCCAAGTGTTATTATCTTCAACACTTACGTCATCCGACATGAATCATCTCAGTGATATCGTTTTATATTATGTATACAAGTATTCTCTCAAATAGAAATCCATGCACACATATCCTCATATCCTCGTTTCACTTTTGAAACCATTCTCTTGAACAAATATGTTCAAATAACATCAACTTGTTACAATTACTACACTTAAGTAGCAAAGCTTGAATTTTCTAACACATCCATTAGAAAATTAACGTTTACACAAAACGTTATAAATAAATCGTATCTTACACGCATGTTAGATATTTAACGTTTACAAGAAACGAATGGTTTACTTAAAACCATTTCTAACACAATTGTTAGACACAAACGATTGCAAAAATCGTCAAACAAAACTAATAAAATCCCAACGGTTTTACAAGATGAGTTCTAACACTATAATTAGAACACAAGCGATTACACAAAAATGTTTTCTAACACCAAACGGTTGATCAAATATTACATTTTGTAACACTGTATAGGATTTAAGATTGCATCATGATCTAAAATCCAAACACACCAAGTTGTACTACGCACATAATTTCCCAAAAGAAAATATTTATTAGATTATAATATCAAAATACTTTTATTTCAAACCATTTCGTGAACCCAAAAACCTTATAAATAAGGTCTTAAGATTGTAGCAACAATCTCACGAACTCTGTTTATAAATAAGGTTCACTGTTAATACAAGAATAATAATAAGTAATCTGTTTAAGTTTGTTGAAAATCTTGTATAATAGAATCAGAAAATAAGAATAGAAATAATCAAGAAACGGTGAACCGGGCTTGTGTTTGACACAATTCCCTTAAACAGATTCGCGGTCTGTTCCAGGGTACTCCGGTTCGAAGCAGAAGCGTAGTACTGCCAGACTTGATCACTTGCCCGAAACGAAAACCGTAACAATGTTGTTGTAGCAAAGAGGAAGAAGAAGAAGTGTGTATGTTGGTGTATTTTCGGTGTTGTGTCAACTCAAGAGATGGTCCGTTTATATAACCATAGAATCATAATCAATAATGATAATGACCATTAAATATCAAATAATGGCCATTAGTGCATTACAAAACCGAAATTAATAACTATTCTCATAATGATCATTAATAATAATAATAATGGTCATTAGTGCAGAGTTGAAACCGAAAATAATAATCATCATCATAATGATCATTAATAATTGACCAACAATTTCAGTTTATGAAATAAATCTCAAATGAATTCGAATCTCAAACGAATTAAAAAATGTTCTCACGTGAACCCGGATTTTAATTGAGACTTCATTCACACACTTTACTTAAAACTTCCAACAGAGATCTCATCACCTCTTTGGTAGTGGTATTATGAAAATACGTAGCAATTATTACTCGTCATCGTTCGTTTGAGCAGGTCTCATCTCCCTCTTGCAGATTCCTACCTTCGTTGAAGATATCATGGAAATATATCCACCTTCATGTCCTGCCCCTTCACTAAGACCGATCCATCACATCCCTTTATGAGCTTCACAACTCTAGATCTTTCCTTCTCTGCTCCGTAGCATAGGCAATCTTGAACATGTCATGTCCCTAGTCTATATGCTTTTATACGTCTCTTTATAGGCTATATTCTTTGCTCATATGCTTCCTGTTCGCCTTCCGCTTGGCCTCTATATATATCTCATTAATCAATCTTGTTTTCTTGTCCACGTCATTGCATCTCTCACTATGGATGAAAGACCCTAAATATTTGAACTTGGTTTTCTAAAGAGTGAGGTTTAATGCTGATGAATCACATTCATGTTAAATTGTTAATTTTTCTCTTTAGGAATATGCATATAATTGTCTTAAAATTGAGAACGGTTGTGTGTCAAATCTTGAATTGACTAAGCTACATTATGTGTTACCATTGTCATTTTTTTTACATTCATTTTATGGGTCATTAGGGGTGGCAATCTTGACTCATGGGTTGAATGTGCTGTATCAAAATGTATAAGATGGGCCAGAATTGGTCAAACTAAAAAAAAATGATTGAAACGGGTCAAAACGGGTTGACATTTCTCGGTTTTTTTTATGGAACGAGAAAAACGGAGGAAACTTTTTGGTATTTTTACTTTTATGTTTTTGATTTATATTTCGAGTTATATTTTTTTTTGAATTTTTTGGTAAGGGGTTTTGAAGTGGGTTTTGAAATCTCAACCCATTTTGACCCATTTCAAAACCCCTCACCAAAAAATTCAAAAAGAATAATTAAAAAATTATAATTCGAAATATAAATCAAAAACATAAAAAGTAAAAATACCAAAAAATTTCTTCCATTTTTCTCGTTCCATAAAAAAAACCCGAGAAATGTCAACCAGTTTCAATCATTTTATTTTTTTAGTTTGACCCATTCTGACTCATCTTATACATTTTGATACAACCCATGGGTCAAGATTGTCACCCCTAGTTTACATTGTTTTGATTGATTTGCAAGGGTTCACCACCAAGCAAATGATAATTGATGAACCCATAACGTGAAGTCATGCAAAAATTCATATCAACCGTTAGAACCCTATGACGAGATATACAATGGCGAAGCCTGGACAAGAACACCGAAGGTTGGAGGGGGGGGGGGGGGTTTCGCCCCAGTGAAATGGTCAAGAAATTTGAGCGAAATTTGAAAGGCTGATAAATATGTTTCAGTTTCTAATTTCCTAGTTAGGTTCCTTAATATCCTATGTATGTTTGGAATGCTTTATTGCTTACAGCTTACTTATTTGGACTGGACACAAGCAACTACGTATACTGTATGCAAGTTACGAACTAGATTAGGTCAACATTCCTTTAAACAATGAATACAAATAAACAATTAAGCTAGAATATCTAAAACATTCCTGCAAATGAATCAACATCATACATGTGATTTTTGCAAGATGCAAGTTACAACTAAACTAAAAAACGTATATCTAACAAGAAAAAAAACCTAAACATGTCAACGAACCAAAGTGGTATTCGACAAAAGGAATTCGAGGACCGATTCCATCAAATGCGTCTTGATGCAGACAGAAGAATACAATAAAGTTGTGATTCTTTTGACAAAAATCAAATATACGTTATTATTGGTGAGAGTTCACGTAATTTTTAAATATAGGACTCATGTGAGAAAAGGTTTTATAGAATATATCATGATTTTTTTTGAACTTTTTGGATGCTTGAGCTAATAAGAGCCACTCATAGAGGTGCACAAAAGACCGAGCTTGGAACCAAACCCGGTTTTGATCCCGAACCAAACACAATTTTGAACAAAATCGAACTGTGGATTGAAATTGTTTCATAATCCTGTATTTTGAATTGGCTAAAACTCGGTCGCTTCCCCCTCAAAAGACAAGTAGGAACCCGAATCAGTTTCACCCAAAAACCGGGTTTGATTTACTATACCCAACCCAATCCGGTTTCCTTACGTTTCGGCTTTGAATAGGTTAAAATTTGTTTATAATCCTATACTATTCCGAAACAGGACAAACCCGAACCATACTAGCTAAAACTCGTTTGTTTCCCTCTCAAAAGACGGGTTGAACCCGAATTAATTTCAACAAAAACCGGGTTTGACTCTCCATACCCAACCCAATGTTCCCGTTTCCTTATGAAAGGAAAAGGAAACGGTTTTGACCAAAAGCCCAATTTGTGCACCTCTTCCGTACGTATATTTAAAACTATTTTACTTATTTTCCAACTAGAAAAATCCAAAGAATTTATAAACAATATTAAATGTGTTAGGGTGTTAATATTCGGTTTTTCTAACTACATGTTAAAATGGCCATTATAAAACATATATTTGATAAAAAAATTAAATAGACACACAACTTAGTGACAAAAACTGTGACGTTCTCACAAACAGTTGGGACCATTTCTATAGTTTATGAAAGTTAGACTATCCACAATGCTATGAACGCCTTTAAGAGCCCTTAGGTGCCACATAGCCTACCACGTTATATTCTTAAAAATCCTTAAAAACCCATATTTTATCTCTAATGCTAAAAGAAGCCCTTATATGCCCTTAGTGTCACATCATATCCTTACAAATTCTTATAAAACTTTAACTTCATCTCCAAACCCTACAAATATCTTTACATTTTTCACATTGTTACCTACTTTTTTTTAATTTAAATACTTAAGTTATTAAAATATATTTAATATAACTAATTAATTTGATCATTCAAAAATATGAAAGATGATTTTACGCTGCAACTTGATTTACATTAAAAAAAAATAAAAATAAAAACTTTGTTCACTTTTTACAATTAAACATGTTGTAACTAAACAGAATTATTAATATATTCAATTTTTAATATGGAATCAACTAAGTAATGAAGCTGGACTTTATTGGAATGATAAAATTGAAATTAACTGCCATTATAATTATTATTGGGAATTACATAGAAATAAATTAACTTATCTTCTACCCATGTTCTCCCTGTTTATCTTTTTCTCCAAATCTCTTCTCTACTAAAACAAATACATAACATAGTTCGCCGGAAGATCCAGATACGACAGAATAACTCGCCGGAATGTCCAGATAGGCCCGCAACAGTTCGTCAGTTCGACGGAATAACTCGCCGGAAGATCCAGATACGACGGAATAACTCGCCGGAAAAAATTATTCTACTTCAATATCCGTCTTCAGGCCATCAATCGATCGGAAGAAGTGATGTGAGGATGATCAACAGAGGATATACAAACCTTGAGTGATCTATTGGGCCCACCCATCTTATGGGCAGAGGCAAACCAATGCCCTTCTGCAAGGGCTCCTCGTCTTCGGAAATCGTCAGGCGCTGAACTCCAACGCTAAGGGCGGCTGCGGGAAAATTTCAGGCGCATTGGAGATGGTCTTACGAGCGTAGGTGAAGTTTGAGCAAAACACATAGATAATCCAAATATACTCCAGATATTTATTGGAAAATTAGTAATAGTTTGTTTATTTATTATTTAAAAGATCAAATAACCATATTGAATATAAGGATTGTATAAACTAAGATGAATTGTACAATTGGATTTTTAGGGTATATGAACAGAGAAATTCTTTTTTAGAAATAATTAATTAAACATGCATAAAAGTTTTTATATCTATATTTAAAACATTGCGTCTATTATTATGTGTCACAAGAACATAATTCTTAGGAAAGGAAACTACATATATATAACCTTCTATATATTAGGTTTATCATCCAGTAAAGTAGTCAATAATGTAGGACATACACGTTGTACTCAACAATGGTATCACCATTGCTAAGATTGAGAAAATAAGTCTTTGCAAGCGCATACTCACGAGCAAACCGGAAAAGCCCACTTCCACCAACGATCGACATCTCTCGCACTTGTGAAAATACTGGATTCGTCCCTAAAATACTCAAAGTGCTACCATTGTACTTTCCTTTAACAAAAACATAATTCAAAGTCATAAGCAATCGGTTTTCGGTTAAACTAGCAAATGCATATATCCCTTGAGCTCTTCCCACAATCTTGGAACTCGGTTCTGGACCCACAGTCAACGGATCATCAATCATAACTGTAGCACCAAATGCGGTACGAGAGGTGTTGGTCGTGGGTGCCTCAGCCACTCGGACCGCGGTGGGGTGGTCACCAGTCACGGTCTCTTGCAAATAGAAGTGGAGATGACTTAGCTTTTCTTTCTTGAAACCAAGTGATTTTAATGATAATTTTCTTGAAAATTGATCATGGGATTGTGTTTGAAGGAGAGATGATAATATGAGAAAGGTTAAAATGGCAACTTTGTATATTGGGATAGTTTGGGCCATGATGGAGAGTTTGAGACAAAAATAAAGGTTGTGGAATGGTTTTATGGACTTATGGTGGTGGTGTTGGTCTAATATAAACAAATAAAATAAGAGTATTAGGTGTGGAAAATTTCATCAGTAACCCATTCTCTCCTGTATGGTGTTAACCAAGGATTTTAACTAACCATTCATGTTATTATAGGTACTCTATATTATTTTTATGGTTTTTTATATTGCATACGTCTTGATCAAAAGTAAGTTCTTTTCACCAAACTTCTCTACTATATATTTTTTTTAAGTAAATTGCAGTTTTTTTAATTGTGATATTTAAACTACAGATTTGGTTCATGACTATATCACCGAAAGACGTGTTCTTACATGAATGTGATTTCTTTAATAATATCTTTTAACTTTCAATACTTATTTAACTCAAAACATATAGCTGTTAAATTGAGAACCTTCTGTTGGGAACAAGGTATGACTTTTTAGTAGCAGACTAACAAAACCTAAATACCTGATTAACCTAACCCCTTTAAACTGATCAAGCTGTACTAATCAAACTCGAATAACTGAATTGTTGGTGATAAAGAACAAGATGACCATGCCGACTTGAATCTTTGATTGTTGATTGTCATACTATTACAACAAATGAATACCACAAGCCCTACTTATCGGAGCACCCTAATGCACTACCGCACTCGGGAAATTTTCTCGTAGAGGTTAGAAATTTTTCTAGTTAACTATTGCTATACACTCACAAGGGTAGATAAACACTATAATAGTACTAATTTGTTTTCCCACATGGGTGATTATACTATAATTTCATAGTAAGCTAACAAAATCTAAAGTTTACAATATTGACCGTAACTTAGTTCCCGCCAATGACACTTAGACCCTTATACTTGGTAATTTTGTAAAAGTTCCAGCATCCCCCGTTATACTAAGTAGATCTTTAAGACTCAGTCTGTTTTCACAATAATGTTGATTCTTCATTCTAATTGAGATGAGCCTCTTGTTCCTTTTCTTTCTCGTTATCCTTTCTTTTTGTGCATTTGTTGGCTAAGTGATCAAATTCTACACACTCGTAACACCAAAACCTGTTTTTTTTCTTTATTTCCTCCTCATGGACCTCTTCCATGTCTTTTTTATCTTCTATCAAAGCTTCTTTCAAATCCTCTTATTCTACGGCTTTGATCAACACACCCTTTTCTATATTGCAATTTTTAAGTTGGTTGAGCTTGTCATTATGAGCTTCACTTGACTATTGTTCTCTGGTTTATCTTGACTTTTGAGGTGTTCATCAAAGGCTGTATATTATCTTTCCAGCTGCTTTTTTAAATGACTTTTTGTCAACTTTTGATTATTGTTCGATAGACGTCACAATCAGTAGAATCTTCTTGGAACCAAGATATGTAATTTCTTTATAATTGTCTTATCTTTAATTAAGTGTAGTACCAAGACTTATAAACTTGGCTCTTATGCGACAAACTGATTGCAAAGTTACTCACGGTTTGGTTCTTTTAACTCGATACTTAAAAGTTTGTAAACGTTTTTTCATAACTAGACTTGCACCTAGATGCCAAACTTAATTTGAGTCTCACAGTTCCTTCGCAGTTGAGTCTTGTGCTACTTACATTAAGACATCTTCTTTGGAAGATCAATTCTTTTGTTGTGTTTATCTTATTTTTATCTAGTGCTTCTTTAACATCAACTGTTTCCCAAATATCATAAGCCTTCAAGGTTATTCCCATTAAAAAGGAACAATTGGTGTAATTTGTTTTATTAAATCGGGGGCAGTAAGGTGATACGCTCCCTTGATTCATTTGACATGTTTGTAGTAAACTAGTAATGAAATTCTTTAATTAACCATTTTATTACTCTCCACACCAAAGAAATGAAATTCATTGATTAACCATTTTATCAAATTTAGTTTTTGATATCCATAAATGTTATTGATATGATGAGGCAGCCCATTTCCAAGCAGCCCAAGGCCCCAAAGTCAGGAACAAGGCCCAATGAAAGTTACCAAGCCGAATCTGCATGATATGAAAATGGAATTTAAAAACCGACCCTAAAAACCAAAATATTAATTTACAAATTTAAATTCGATGTAATTATTTATATTATAACTATTAATTCATAAACAACTTAGCCCAAGTGCCCAAGCCTATAGCTCATCACCCACGAGTCCATGTTAAACAAGCCCCAACCTATCTGGATAATTAGAAGAAAAAACAAAAAAGAAAAGAGCAGCAATCACAAATTCACTCAGGCCAGTCGCGAAGACGAGTAGTGAACCAGCGACCGACGAGTAGCAGAAGTCGATTTGCAAACTTGAATGGTTTATTAAGTCTTGTTCAGTTGATGGCTGAGACAAAGAAACATCTTTTCTTTAAATTGGTGAATGTTTATTAAAGTTAGCACTTGTGTTACCCATCGTAACCACAACGGTTGAGAGAAGTTTTTTAGTGAACGAAGTTTGTGAAGTCTGATTTGCGTAACCATATGAGTGATGAGAATTTAAGTGATAGTTTGATTTGTTATATTGAAAAAGATTTGCTAATGTCTCGGTAGATGATGTTATACAAGATTTCAAAAAAGGAAAACACGAAGGGAACTACTTTAGCTATTTGTAATGATATTTGACATATGTTTGTTGATTATCTTTTGATGGATTATTTTTTGCAATGGTATCTTGATTATCTTTTATTATACGACACAACCTGAACCGGACCGGTATTTTATCTATTATTTTTTTATAAGGGTAAAAAGTCAACCATTTTACATTTTAATAGGTTTATGGAATTAAAAATTCAAAATTGCATTTACAATAAATAGGAATTATCTAATTAGATTCCTACTTAAAGACGTACACTTGAAAATAAATTATATACGTTAACTCAAAGATAAACTGGCAAACTGAAAAAGTGCATCGTTCAAAATCTCTTGATTTGGTAAAGCTAAAAGTTTAATAACATACATAAAGTTGTTACAGAAAAACCGTTACCAAAAACTTTTAGTTATACCAATAGACGTAACCAGATGATAAATTACGACAATTTCGAAAACAACAATATTGTTGGATTTTACATGTGGTTAATTCAAGCTTAAGGGTAACTACAATTATCGATCACTATTTGCTAATTAAGGTACTTATAATAAATGCATTTAATTTAACTATGTGCATTTGATTTTGTATCTGTCTACATTTGATATGGTTTAATTGCGAACCTCAATACTCAGCATACTCTAGGAGTTAATTAGTTTCCTTGTTCGTACCTTTCAATTTGTAGGATATATTATGCATGGCTGATTAGCTAGACGTACCTAACAAGTTACTTATTAGAAGAAAACTATTTTTTTTACCTTTGGTTTGTTTAGTATGTGTTGTTACGTACTTACATTGCCATTACTTATATTTGCTGGACTAGTTGCTTCTTTTTTTTTTCAAGAAAATATGTCACTTTTCATTTTGGTTCTTTTATTTAAATTTTCTTGAACGGCAAATTTATTCTACTCATATAATTTGCAACTTATGGAGGTATGTAATGATCCGACTAGACACAACATATCCTTTGTATGAATGTTCTATATACTTGTAACAACACATACGAGTCCATCAATGATTATTGGCGGAAGTTATGGGTCTTATTATAAGGTAAATAAAATGTTTGATAATATGTCGTTGATCACCAACGGAATCCATGCCCGGATGAAATCGACAGTCTGGATTTGTGATTTTTGAGGGAACAAGTTTTCGACAAACTATTCGTAGGTAATGTGTATGTCAGTAATTTGTCACTAATAGTTCGTCAATAATTTGTCGAAAAAACCGTTTGTAAATGATGCAACAAAAGTTGTCTGTGATCAGTTGCCAAGTCTATCAGTGATCCATTGGTAATATTTGTGAGATGTGCCGCAAGTCATATTACCCACGGTGATATTTCTATCGTCCCTTCACCAACGGATTTCCCTCATAGCATTCTTTACCGACATATATATTACCAATGGATAAGACCGCAGGAGATACTAAAAGTTTGTAGCGTTTAAAGAATTTATTTATGATATTTGTATTCAATAAATACAATTTTGTTTATTATATTTAGAGACACATGGAGACATAATCGCTTATTTAGAATACGTAAATAATACAGAAAATAAACAACAATTACAAATGGATCCATAGATATTAAAATGGGGAGGTAATGTGTATCAAATTGCAACTATTTTTATGTGTCGTAAGAACAAAACTGAGTATTTTATGTCCATATATTAAAATATACGTCATTATTAATTTATTATAGTTTACTTGTTCTTGCTTGTATTAAAATAGACACACTAGCTTTGATGCACTTATCAATAATGTATCACATAAACATCGTACTCAACAACCGCGTCAGCGGAGGTAAGATTAAGAAAATTAGTCTTTGCAATTGCATACCCTCGTGCAAATCGAAAGAGCCCACTTCCACCAATGATCGGCATCTCTCTCGGCGGTGCGAGCATCTCGTTCGTCCCTAATAGACTCAAAGTGCTACCGTTGTACTTTCCTTCAGCGAAAACAAAATTAAAAGCCATTAGCATTCGAAATTCACTTAAACTATCAAAAGCATATATCCCTTGAGCCCTTCCCACAATCTTGGAGGTTAGTTCTGGACCTATGGACCTACTGTCAAAAGGTTGTCGACCACAAACGTAGCACCAAATCCGGTGCTAGAGGTGTTGGTCACGGTGGACTCAGCCACCCGGAAGGAGGTGCGGTGGTCACCACTGAGTATGTCTTGGAAATAGAAATGGAGGTGACTTAGTTTTTCTTTCTTGAAACCAAGTGATTTTGATGACAATTTTCTTGCAAATTGATGGGATTGTACTTGAAGAAGAGGTGCGAATATTAAAAGGATAAATAGGGCATATATTTGTTTAGGAAGAGTTTGTGCCATGATAGGGAGTTGGATGCCAAGATTGAGGGTTATGGAATGGCGTTCTACGCTGGTGGTGGGTGGTAACTAAGTGTTAGATGTGTGAAAAATGACATTGTAACTCATGCTTTTTTATACTATTTAGGGAGACTTTGGGGCATAATAATATTTTAATTTGATTTTGAGTTGGGATTCAAATGTCAACGTATCCTCAAATCATGTTTGATCTAGACAATTAGAAAGTCAATGCTTGTTTCTCGCGTATTATACTATATATTAATTTACAACATTGTTAAGCAATATTGTTTGTACCTTATGCAGGTAATGTTGTACCTCTTATTTTTGTGTTTTCGGTGTTTCTAAAGCATACACGTGGTACTCTTGATGAGTTACTTTCTCTTCTCACTTGCTTACGTTTCGTCCACCGCTGGATACCCCTCTCTCTTTCATTTTGTTTTATATGTATAATCGTAGCCCCACCACTCCACATATTCGCCCACTATACGGCTGTCGATCCTAAGTGACGGTGTCAACGACAACGATCATCTTCTGCTGTTGCCGGGTACCATTTCGGAACCCTAGGCGATGGTGGTGTCGTGGTTGTTGGATGTGACCTTAGCGACGACGGCGACCGACAGGTGTTACCGGGTTTCAAGGTGATGGTGGCCCATCAGAAAAAAAAAGGTGATTGAATTTGTGCTTGATTTGGGGCTTTTTAGGAATCAGTCCGTTTTGTAATTATTGTTTCTGATCTGTTAGCTTTCATTATATGTGTTTTTTTGTAACGTAGTTTAACTATGACTTGATTTTATGTGATGTTATTTTGTATTTTATTGAAATTGGATGTCTAATTAATTTGGCTATGAAATGGGAGAAATGAACAAATAATGCAGATCACTTTAGCAAACGACATGCCATAGAATTTTTGTTAAACTGACCAACATTACCAACCAAACCACAAAACATAGAGGTTTACAAATTAAGGCATGACTGCAAAAATATTTTTTAGAATATTCGCTATCTATCTACAATTTCCACCGATAACTCTCTTACTTTTGGTGAGATATATGATTGCAGTGATGGCAACATTTAGAAGACCGATAGACTGTGATGAGTTGGGTCCATATCGAATATTGGCGTTGCATAATCGAGAACGGCAGATGTGACTTTCTCCAGTTACATCCCTCTCTTGCAGCCGTGACGATCTAATATACTGCTCTGAGCCAAATAGGTTGCTTGGGTAACAACTTTCACATATGGTTTTGTTGGGTTTCAACGGTGGTTCGGGACAAAAACGGTTAAACAATAAAACACGGTTTAATATGTATTTCATTTTGTAAGTATTAATCAATATTAATACATAAAACGAACCAAAAACGCAGCGGATAAAACGAACCAACGAACCGAAACCTGAACTCGGATCCGATTACAACATATACGAGTATGATATATATATATATGCGAACAACCATAGATTAAGTAAGTGTTTTATAACTCGGTTATCGAAACCGGGAAGAACACCGAGTGATAACGAATCGAGCAAGGAATCGACAGAATTAAAGAACCGACAAGAGATCCGGAGAGATCTGCGGATAATGGCGGATGATTGCGGTCGGCGGAGGCTTCTGGCGACGGCGGCAGCAGCTGGATGTGGCGGCAGAAGGCGGCGGACAACAACAGTAACAATCAAAACAGCAACAACATTTGACAACAGCAGAAGGTCGCCGGAAAACGGGTTTTGCCGGAATCTCACAAAGGTCGCCGGAAAAACGAGCTGGAGTTCACGGCTGAAGCAAGCAGCAGCACCAACAGTTTATATGCGGCGGTGGTGGTTGCGGGACCAAGGGGTGGTTGTTGTGATAGGTATGCGGCGGCCGGAAACAACTAGCCGGAAAACCGAGCAGCCGGAATTCGGCGCCGGAAAAGCGGCTGGAGGTGATGGTGGTGGATTAGGGTTTTATCTTTGGTAAGTTAGATTAATAAATGATATGGATACTATTCTATTTATAGGAATAATAATAGGGTTTAATCAAATTAAACCCATTGGACTTGAGCCCAATTACCAATCTAAAGCCTAATCCACTACACTATCTATATAATTGATTGTGTCGGTCCAGTTAACGATTAAGTGGGTTTAAGTTTCGTTATTCTCTCGGTAACTCATACCAGGCAATAATAAAGTCGGCCCGCGTTGACTTGACCCGAACCGACCATAAAATCCAACAGTCTCCCACTTGGACGGATTCGGATCAAGTAGCACAATGCTGACAACTATAGGCGTTCTAGCTACACATAGCTGTCCCCAACTAATTATGACATTTTTAAATCCATAACCAAAATATCTTGGAATACATTATTGCAAGATAATGAATTTATAGTAATCGTTGTCATCTATCATTTCTGTATAAGACATCAATTGAACAATGAGACATGGATCAAATCAATCTCATATAGTGTTCAATTATTGTAGTTCTCGATATAGAGTCAAAGTGGTCCAATCAAGCACACAGTAAGTTTGGATGAGGCCTCACACTTTACCAGTTTGAACAACGAGGGCGCCAATATGTCTAACTGCTACATTTTAACGTAAGATTACAGAATCCCATCTTGACTACATACAACTCCCACTAAACTTTAGAACATTCCCAATCAATGCCTTTATGACTCGCAGTTACGCAACAGCGGTTAACATGATCAAAGAACATTCCTCGGTAAACGAAAGTTCCAATATGTATCTCAGGTCTAAGGATACTAAATAAGCATACTATTATCAAAACATCTTATGATCAAGATCCATGAAGATGATTTGATGCGAGTTACATCCAACGTCATTCATAATGAGGTTCGTGAGTTTGGAAGTCAACTGCTTGAGTCCAATGTCAAAATAGTCTTAATTCAGAATCGTTCCCACGAGTCTAAATGACTACGGATAATTTAGAATATAATATTCACGGACTAAACGAATTAAAGTGAACATAGTTGTATTATTCAACGTTTGCATTTAACCATTAAATCAAAAGTGAACAAAAAAGTACAACTGATTAAATGTTCATACATCCAAATACTAAATCAAAATAAATCACTAGCAAGCCTAAGCCTGATAGCATCTCTTGCTGATCATGCTTGTCCTGAGTCATTGGCTTAGTGAACGGGTAAGCTAGATTTTGATCTGTGTCAACTTTGCTTATCACGATGTCACCTCGTTTCAATATTTCCAAAATAAGATGGAACTTCCTTAGGATACGCTTGGTTCTGTGATGAGACCTTGGCTCTTTGGCTTGAGCAATAGTACCTGTGTTATCACAAAACACCTCGATTGGTTTGCGAATACTCGGAACCACATCGAGATTAGTGATGAACTTCTTCATCCAAGCAGCCTCTTTAACAGCATTCGATGCAGCTATATATTCGGATTCGGTGGTAGAATCCGCCACTACACTCTGCTTGGAGCTCTTCTAATAAATAGCTCCTCCATTGAGAGTGAAGACGAAACCTGACTGTGAGCGAGAATCATCTCGGTTAGTCTGGAAGCTAGCATCAATGTAACACCTTACAGTGAGCTCCTCTTCCACGCCCCCAAACACCAAGAACATATCTTTGGTCCTATTCAAGTACCTTAGAATGTTCTTCACAGCAGTCCAATGGGCAATTCCAGGACTCTGTTGAAAACGACTGGTCATGCTCAAGGCATACGAGACGTCAGGTCTGGTACATAACATAGCATACATGATAGAACCAACCGCAGAAGCATAAGGAATTGCTTGCATATTCTTAAATTCAATGTCCGTTGCCGGAGATTGTGATTTGCTCAACACGGTTCCCTTAGTCATTGGAATGGCTCCTTTCTTGGAGTTTTCCATTAAGAAGCGTTCCATAACTTTATCTATGTAAGTACTTTGACTTAGCCCTAGAATCCGCTTAGATCTATCTCTATAGATCTTTATTCCCAGAATATATGAGGCTTCTCCAAGATCTTTCATTGCAAAACAAGATTCCAACCAGTGCTTAACTTCCTTAAGCATAGGAATGTTGTTTCCAATAATCAGTATATCATCCACATACAAAATGAGGAATGATATAGTGCTCCCACTAGCCTTTCTGACACAAGGCTCATCTTCATTTTTGATAAAACCAAACTCTTTGATTTTCTCATCAAAGTGAAGATTCCAGCTTCGAGATGCTTGCTTAAGTCCATAAATGGACTTATTCAATTTGCAAAACCTATTAGGATATTTTGGATCGACAAAACCTTCAGGCTGAACCATATAGACATCTTCAGAAAAGTGTCCATTAAGGAAAGCGGTTTTGACATCCATTTGCCATATCTCATAGTCATAGTATGCAGCAATGGCGAGAAATATCCTTATTGACTTTGTCATAGAAACGGGCGAGAAGGTTTCATCATAGTCAACACCTTGAGTTTGAGTAAAACCTTTCGCGACTAGCCGTACTTTATAGGTTTGCACATTTCCATGCATGTCGGCTTTTCTCTTGAAAATCCATTTGCTCCCTACTGCCCGACTATCGGGGGGTAGCTCAACCAAGTTCCAAACTTGGTTATCATGCATAGATTGCATCTCGGCGTTCATGGCATCTCGCCATTTCTCGGATTCTGGATCCAAGATAGCATATTTGTAGTTAGTAGGCTCGTCGCCAGACTCGGCTACTAATAAGACTTGGGGACCATCTAGATGCCATAAGTATCTAGAATTTGGTATGGGAGTCCTACTACTTATGCGAACGCTCGTGTTCACGTATGATGTATCAACAACAACAACTTGTTGATCAGACACTCCAACTTCCTCAGCGGTTGTTTGTGGTTCTCGAATTTCTTCAAGATCAACAATGTTATCTCCAGTTCCTCGATCGAGAAATTCCTTCTCGAGGAGGTGGCCTTTCCTCTTGATAGAAATCGTATTTGTATCAGGATGAAAGAAGTAATAACCGCTTTGGTTATAGTATCCGACGAAAACAACTTTTACGCCGCGGGGATCTAGCTTATCATCAGATTCACTTGTGATATAAGCATCACATCCCCATACTCTAAGGAAAGACAAATTGGGCTTTCGCCCATGCCATATCTCATATAGGGTTTTGTCTACCTTCTCAGTTGGAGCTAGATTGACAATGTGGGCGGCGGTCATAAGGGCGTAACCCCAAAAGGATTAAGGCAAGTTAGTTCTACACATCATTGATCGAACCATGTTTAGCAAAGTTCGATTTCTCCTCTCGCTCACGCCATTATGTTGGGGTGTGCCAGGTGGAGTGAGCTGTGAAACAATTCCACGCTCTTTTAGATGAGTGATGAACTCTGAGCTGAGATACTCTCCACCTCGATCTGATCGATGTATCTTAATGGTTTTACCAAGTTGGTTTTCCACTTCGGTCTGAAACTCTTTGAACTTTTCAAAAGTTTCATGCTTGTGTTTCATAAGATACACATAAGCATATCGACTATAATCGTCGATAAAAGAAACAAAGTATCTTTCATGGTTTCTAGACATGGTTTTGAAAGGTCCACATACATCAGTATGTATGAGTCCTAACAGATCTCTTGCTCATTCCCTTTTATGAGTGAAGGGGTCCTTGGCGAGTTTTCCAGCTAAGCAAGACTCACAATTTTCAAAAGAGTCTGGTCCTGTGGATTCAAGAATCCCTTCGGATTGGAGTCTTTTAACTCCTGCCTTGCTTATGTGGCCAAGTCGGCAATGCCATAGAAAAGTATCATTGATGCCAGATCTGATAAGTTTTGAAAGATTATATACGTTATTATAAGTTTGAACATCAATCTCATAAATACCATTTCGAGGTTTAGCCTCAAAATAAAAGATATCATTCAAGTAAGCAGAAATAGCCATGCCATTAAAAACATACTTAAATCCTTGTTCAAACAACAACGAAACTGAAATGATGTTTCTGGTCAAACCAGGAGCATACAAACAATTATTCAAAGGAAAAACTAGGCCAGATGGACAAGGAAAATGAAATACTCCAGTTTCCAGAAACGGTACTCTCTTCCCATCTCCAACAATGAGTTCCATGCTGCCTTTATTCAGTTTCTTCCACTTCTCAGGCTCCTGCAAGATATTAACGATGTGTAAATCACATCCGGTATCAAATACCCATGTGTTGCTAGATACAGTGAAGAGTTCAATAACATATATGGAAATACCTCGAGAAGAGCCTTCATCATTGGCTCTCTTCTTCTTGATCTCAGCAAGGTATTCGGGTCAGTTGCGCATCCAATGCCCCATCTGGTTGCATTTCTAGCACTGGCGCTCCTCAAAGGGTGGCGGTGGTGGCTTTGCAACTTTCTTGCTAGTGTTGGTGGCAAACTTGGCAGCAACAGTAACTTTCTTCTTGCCTTTTCCCTTAAAACCTCGATTCTTTGGTTTTGGCTTCTTGACACCAGCAGATCGAATCATCAGAACTTGATTGGTCCTTGAAGGAATGTTCATCTCAGCCGTCTTGTGCATGTTATGAAGCTCCGACACTGTCTTCACCCAGACATTCATGTTGAAATTCATTACGAACTGGTCGTAAGAGCTGGGGAGAGAGTTGAGGATGAAATCAGCTTCCATCTCATCTGGCAGGGGATATCAAGTTTCTTAAGTTGATCAATGTGCCCCTTCATCTTAAGAACATGCGCACTGATGGGAGACCCTTCTGCCATCTTGCAACTAATGAGTTGTTTCATGGTGTCGAATCGTTCCTGACGGGCTTGTTTCTGGAACATGCCCTTAAGTCGCTCAAGCATCTCATAGGCACCAATGTCTTCCAAGCCTTTAGCAAGCTCAGAAGTAATGGTGGCTAGCATAATGCAGGAGACATCAGCCGAGTCATCCTTATGCTTCTTAAGAACTTTTCGAGCAGCGGCTGTATTGTTTTCAGGCTCGGTTGGAACATGTCCATCGAGAACATACAGGCGCTTTGCCATGGTGAGAACAAGTCTCAAGTTGCGGTGTCATTCGATGAAGTTGGTGTTGTTTAGTTTATCCTTCTCAAGGATAGACTTAAGGGCATAAGGTGAGTTTTCATTTGACGACATCTGATTAAATAAGCAAAAGTAAATTTAATTAGTATTTTCGACGTTGTAGTCCTGTTATTAATAACCCAATAACATTAATAAACTAGAAGCATGAGAATCTGGATTCCAGTTATTAAAGGCAGCTGTAGCACACAACATTAATAAGCGGTTAGGCAGACTAACAACGATTGCCAATTGTGAATAAAGCACAACTCTCGATTATGAGGCCTATAGAGACAACGATTGTCTGTATAGATACGTTTAGCCTCATCTTTGCCCACTTTAAGTCTCCAGACAGCTGTAGCAGGTAACAAGAGAGTAAAGTAATAGTTGTCCTAGTACAGTGACGTGTGAAAGGGCCGGATGTGTCAACGAAATGCTTTCACCTTGATGGGATAGGCTAGAAAACAAGTGCGGTGTTATAGCTCCAAACACTCGAAATTTCGCAGTATGCCTCAAGTGTGACTTGTAGTAGGATTGGCATAAACTATTGGTTTTTAAATTGGGATTAATTTTAGAATTACCAAATAGAGTAAAAGTCAAATTTTACTGTGTTTATTATCGGGACAAATTGATGAACCCTTTCATTTCTCAGGAGACTCAGTTTTAAATAACCAATTAAAAAAAAGTTTGTCGCGATATGGCTAACAATTATAAGTTAACAGGAAAATTTATTAAGTTAAGAGTTTTGGAAATCAAAACGCTTTTAATTTGCAAAACATAACCGGTTAATTAAAATTGTTTATTTTAAATTTATTTGGTATTAGGTCAGTGATATTATAATCCTATTATAAATAATCCAAGCAACCACAATAGCAAATAATAATATGTAAATCCTTATGGCCAAAAAGGTGATCGGTCTCGCTAGAGCCAATTAGGGAGACCGATCGGGTCAAGGGGTTCACAACATAAAACAACCACAAGGATGGACTTCTTCGTACATCCCGTCATCTTGTCCGAACTCCCACTTACTCCAAGAAATCCTTAAGCTCGTCCTCAGTTATCTTCGGGTCTTCTTTATTACAAATTTATAATACTAACATTAATTTCCTATTACAAATTTGAATCATCCATATGGCCAAAAGAAAACCGAAAATTAAAATAATAACTGTTTACAACTTTGAACCATCCATATGGCCAAACAACAAGCTCAACAACCAAACACAACCACACAAACAAAGGTCGGGGCCGGATTTACATATTCAAAATAAATAATATTCAGGTCGTTTTGACTTGGTCAAATAAAATAAACAAAACGTTGGCCGAATCCAACATTACCCGAAATAAAATCTAGATCAAGAAACTTTAAACGATTTAAAGTTTGTGATGTCGATCCAGTTTAAATGAACCGATATCGACTCGTACGTTGTAACCGCGAATCTGATACCACTGTTGGGTTTCAACGGTGGTTCGGAACAAAAACAGTTAAACAATAAAACCCGTTTTAATATATATTTCGTTTTGTAAGTATTAATCAATATTAATATATAAAACGAACCAAAAACGCAACAGATAAAACAAACCAACGAACCGAAACCCGAACTCAGATCCGATTAAAACATATACGAGTATGATATATATATATATATATATATATATATATATATATATATATATGATGTGGTGTAAAACCCACATGTTTTCCTAATAGTTTTTATGTTATTTTGTGCTTAAACGTTAACGAATATCATTCGTTCTTGCGTGAATTTACACTTTTGTGTTTTTGATAGGTCCCATGTTGAAGAGAGCGAGAAAACGAGTTAAATGGTGAAAGAAACAGCTCAAGCGGAGCTCGGATGAAGCCGGTACGCGTGTACGAAGATAAACCAGCTAGAAGTCGAAAAACGTCAGAAAATAGCATGGCCGAGATACGTGACCAGGTCATACCATTCAAGCAGCATGTGGTGGATTCCAACATGTCCCAAGGCTTCCAAGAACAGCCATAAATCATAAAAACGACCGTTTTGTCTTCTAGCGGGCTTTGTGGGCTTGTTTTAACCTATTTTATATTAGGAAGAAGTGTTTAATGATATATTTAAAAACCCTAAACCCTATGAACGATTTTTAATCATCTTTCCAGCCATCAAATCTGAAAAAGTCGAAATACCAAGGAGGAGGAGCTTCCGGATCGGAGTTTCATCAACCGGTTGTCGGTTTTGCTTGTTTTAACGTTTGTGAGTTCGTTTTTGAGTTTTAGACTTTGAAACAAGTTCCAGTCAGTTTTTAATGAATAATTTGAGCTTAATTATCATTATTATCTACTGTTCATTCATTATGGTTGGCTAAAATTGTTTTAATCACCTAGGTTTGATGTTTAACGGTTGATTTATCACTTTTCGGGTGCTGATTTCGTGTTTGATTGTTTAGTTATTGTAAACTTCATAATTTGTGATATTATTCCATGAACCTTGCTGCCATTAGATGTATTTTAGGTAGCATGAGCCCCGTGTAGTTGATTATTGCATGAATTTGTTTCGTGTAGTCGTTAATTGCTAGTTCGGTTAATACTGAGTGTGTTGATTGATTGTGGTAGACGCGTGCCATTAGGGTTTGTGTTTCTTGAATCATTTAGGTCAGTAGGATCATCCACTTTGATTTGGACCAAAACCTTAGGGATTAGCTTATCTCTCTGCTTTAGTTGATTTAGTTACCCGTTACCAGACCACGTGTGGTTTTCTTGCTATCGACTAGGTTAGTTTGTAAGTTTAGTTATTTTATCCTTATTATTGAATTACCCCTCTCTTCCTAGGTTTGTAATTAGCTCGAGCCTTAGTGAGGATTGTGATTTTGATACGGACCAAGTAATAAATCATTAGGGTACGTAAATAAACAACCGTAAATTAAAAGCTAAATAGACGTTGTTAGGGTTTTCTGGTAAAACTGACCGCAGGGACCCGGTTGCCTTGATTACATCTATCTTAGTTCATCTTTAGACGCCGGTTTCAAACACTTGTTAGCACCTGAGCCATCCTATATCCGTTAAGTCATTTTACCTAGGTGATTCGTTTTCTTATTATCATTAAATCCCGTTAAATTTCCAATTAGTTTCGTTAAGTTTCACCGTTAGTTAGGTTAAGTTAGTTTAGATATATAAGTTAAATAAATATATTATTTAGGCAGGACTTAGATTAGGGTTAATTATCTGAGCCGTTCTCACGTGTCTTTGTGTTCGACATCCGGACTTCCATCAGACTGTGCGGCTACGCGACCGGTACACTTTCCGTTTGTGTGAAGCTTAGTTAGCATTGTTTGGTTTTATAAATTTAATACTTAGTGTTGAGTTGCGAGAATTAGTTATTAATATTTATATATAGCTTTTCGCACATCAAGTTTTTGGCGCCGTTGCCGGGTACACGGTTTGAGGCGATTGGAGAATGACCCGAGTTGAGGACTTGCTTTTTATAGTTTTGTAGATATATTTAGATTAATATAGTTTATTTTAGTTTTCTTTAGATTAGTTTAATTTTAGTTTTAATTAATTTTCGTCTACTACTATCTGGTGCCCGTGATCCGTTTCTGTTTAAGTGTGCAGTAATGGAGACTTACGGGAATGGAGTCAAAGAACAAAAACGTTACACCATTTGGCAGATGGAGATAAAGAGGATTTTGGATTGCAAAGAGAAAAATCGAGTGAAACCCCGGTTACCTTTGATGTTTGATTTAAGGGGGAATCTTCTGGGTTATAAAAACTCATCCGGTGAATTCATAGAGCAAATACCATATCCGGATGAGGTAATGTTTGATTGTTTGCGCATCATCCATGATACAAATCCAAATGCCCCATTTCCGACCCAACAAGATTTAGATGGAATTTGGCTTGGTTTAATAAGTCAGTCACAACTTAGTGAGCCGATTATAGAATTTGAGAAGTTGGGGATGGAAAAGCAGTCAGAGGAGTATGATCCTTCATGGGAGGACGAGTTTAGGGGTGAGTTTGGTGACGATTTGGTGGATTTTACAGTGATGGATGAAGGAGAGTTTGACCCACTTGGTGATTTGAAGTAGCTCGAAGATTTATTGTATAACGAGCCAAGTGTGGGGATCAAGAAGGAGCCTTGTGAGAAATACCATGAGGTGGTTGGTGATTCAGTCTTCCCACCATTGCACTTGGATTGTGAAAAACCAAAGCATGAACCATACTCAATCTCCATTAGGGACATGTAAAGGTTTAAAAAGTGGGACAAAAAATTAAGGAGGATATCTAGGCTCAGAGATCATGGTGTGCAGAAGAGTTCGTCACTCCCGTTTCACTTTAGGGAATCATTTTTGGGGGAGTCTAAGAGTTGGTGGGCCAAGTTCAAGTCGTATGTTTGGGCCAATGAGAGCGGTGCAGTTGGTTTCTTCCCGACCAGTTGTAAGAGGAAAGTGTTAAGGAGTATTGATGGGCCCGCGTTGACTTGACCCGAACCGACCATAAAATCCAACAGGTTTATCTCACACAATTAGTGTTTCATTCCTTTTGTGCTTAATTGAATTCTATCGTGTGCAGCCACAGTGTTTTCAACTTCATTCATTTATTTTTTTATTATTCGCTTTCTAAATGTGGTTGAGAATTGGTTCGACTGTTCCAAGGCTTTCATAATTACGGATACAAGCACGCGCTGGACACACTGATTTTGCTAATAGTTTAAAGGCGTTACTTTTTCTTTTAATGAAACAAAAAGCAGATGATTAGTCAAACGACACCGCTAGCAGGTCACATTCTATTTTAAGTTGTTAACGGGTCAGATTTGAGTTGAACTTTAATTCAAATTCGGGTCACTTGCGTTTATGAGTATCCAAAATTTTCTTTGGATTGCATTTATTTTTGCTTCATCCTAGGTGGCAATGGTGATTGGCCTGGGTGTTCCGGTGGCCAATTTGACATACACGCGCTTTCACTGATCCTTTGATTCGTGCTTATTTGCTTTGTAAGTTGTGCAGTTATGGTTGTACCTTACCATTTAATATATGAACCATACCATTTCCGTCTGCCTTTGGCGATGGCTGATGGTTTTGTGTTCTTAATTTGCTGCTTATTCTTCATTGATTTAATGGGTTGTTGTGGATTTTCTGTTTGATAGTTCACGTGTTAACGAAACACGCCCATTTTCTTACGACCATGTTGCTCGGTTAATGTTAAACACACTAACATGAACATGATATGTTCGTGTTAGTTTGGTTCGCTTACAAGCTTACTTTTTTGCTATTTATTTAGAATGTAGTCTTTAACCTTTTTATACGTTGTGAGTTTTATGTCTGTGTTTAATAACTTATTATTATTTTTTTGTCATATAGTGGATGAACATGATGTCGTACAATTTTGGCTTGCTAAAGAAGGATGAACCACATGAATGCCCAGATGCTAACTATATTTGAACGTTCTGTACTTTTTAATGAACTTTTGAACACCACTTGGCTGTTTTGCAGTTCAAGGTGGTGGGAACTAATGCTTATGGTAATCTTCAGCAGTTAGAGGAGATCAGATTGGAAACCGCCACGAGTTTGGGTTATGATGGTGGGGCTAGACCTTAGTGAGTGATTGAATGTAGAGGTTTTTTATCCTTTTGTTCTTAAATTGAGGTCTGCTTATTGTAAATTTAAGCTTACACTTAATTTGTTTTAAGAGGCTTTTGTGTGGAATTTTTCATTCATATTGTTTAATATGTAAAAAAGCTTCTGTGCTCATCCTCATATTTACTATACTCATGTTTACTATCCTTTTGTGTGGTCGTTGTTAGATATTCTCGAGTGAACTTCAGCTATGGTTTCACAACCCCCCCCCCCCAACCAACACGCAGGGGAGGGGGGGGGGGGTTTCGAAATACTAGTTCACTAATTAAATACTTGTTATTGTTGTTGTTGTTGTTATTACTATTATTATTTTCTAGAATTTTTTTACTCCTACCTAACGATGTGATGTGACCAGGATAGTACCTCCATGAACATAATGGTTTAAAACAAATTAAACGATATTATAAGTTATTCATTTAGTTATCTTATAAGTTGTTTAATCAATTTGGTTGATGGTTGATTGGCAAAGAGAAAACTTTTAAACAAATTGGTTTAAGAGAGAGAGGTTTTAGATTCAAGTTTCACAGACAACAAGGTTTAACAGAAATTCTTAGTTGCTTTTATATTCTCGTATTTTTTTATTTTGATATTTAATAAACAAACAATTAAGTGCAATGATAGTGAGAAGCTTTAAAAAAATCTTTCACGTGATGTTTAGGATTTGCCTTTAGGACGAGTAGACGAACACAATGACATAAAAAATTTCCCTAGTATAACAGGAAATATTGGTTTAAATGGATGCACCACCACCTTATGTATTACAATTAAAATGTTAAATAACAAAAAATATAATTTTTATACGGTTCTCATAGTACAATGCATGATAGAATTGTTTATGGACCCTCATTTGGCATTTTGGGTGATGATTAACATTATATCTATATATTAAAACCCAACTTTTAACTACAGTAATATTGTGCCAAGTAGGTGAGTCACAACTCGGGTTCTTATGTTATGTATGTGGTAGCTACTTGCTATGTTTTTATTTTTTGTTTATTTATTATTTATATATGTATATATCACTAAATTAGGTGTTTGAGACCATTTTTTCGAGCGCAATTGCTCTATTGCGACTGTTTTGTAACCGAAAATGCGGTGCGAAAAATGCAGGTAGCAATTGTTCTAGTGTGACCATCTTCTGACTATTGTTATATTTTGCGACCAACCACAATACATTTGCATTTCTTGCAACTACTATTGTGGTCATAAATTTTGCTATCACCGTTGCGGTCGCAAATCTTGCTACCACGATCACAAAATCTGTGTGCTACCACTACGGAGCAAACCACAACATTCCTGCTAGAGCAAACCACAACATACCTACTAACTTGGACCAATTTAAACTGCTTAATGTGTGTCCAACCATTTTATAAAAAAAAGTAAAATCAAAAGATGTGCCAAAAATAACCCCAATTAAAGTGTCTAAGATAATTCAAACGCAAATCCAAATGTTCAAAATTACTAACAAAACTAAAAGCAACACTAACTAACAAAACTAAAAGCAACAATTCATGCAATAAAACTGCAACTGGCTAGATCCATCAGATTAATAAAACTGAATCATATGTTCAGTTTAAGCTATAAGTCTCATCACTCTTAAAACAATAAGGTATTCTGTTTAATTTGTTACGAATTTTCATTAAAACCTTCATCATCAAAATCTTCTTCATAATCTTCATAATCAAAGTCAACTTCTTCATCGTTATCTTCCAAATCGTTATCAACTAAATGGGTGGCTTCAAGCACAACTTCTTCATCATTATCCATGTCTTCTACTTCTTATAACATTCCATCCTCATGTACAAAAGAAATGGGGGAGAATATCATATGTTATTGTGCATTCTATCCTTTCATTCTCTTGAAAGAAATGATCCCAATCCGCATTACCATCATTATCTACTTCATTAAATCTCGTGAGATTTTGTAAACTCCTCTCTGGGTCGTCTTTACAACAACTAACCAACATTTTAGTTTCTTTGCTTTTGAAGGACATGATGTGTAACACACTTGTTTGGTTGTGATGCTAAGATAAAGAGGTCGTCAACGCATCCCATAGGATGGGGTTTTAACATCACATGAGTTTTGGGGTGTATCCTTACCCTTATCACAGGATCAAACCAAGTACATCTGGAAAAAGCAACCACACAACACCCTATGGTGCTATGATATTCCAATTATAAGATCTCATCGAATAATCCATATTAGTCGTTTTCAAGTTTGTTGTATGTAGCCCCTTTGACATACATGTCACACCCAACTTACGACGGAATGCTGGGACGCAAACCGTTGGTTCACAGCTCACAGGACACCATCATGCAATTTATGACAATATCTAATTTATTTATTTCAAGTTTTAAATCACGTATACAATGTTTCAACAATTACAAATTAATCCCTAAAAGAAAAAAATTATTCTCAAAACAAATAATACATAGCACTTTATCTTTTCATTAAATAACCTATGGTCTTTTCTAAATGATCTTCACATTCGCTTCACATCATATGATAACCTGCAATATGCGTACGAAATAGCTATATGTTTGTCAACACGAGGTTGAGTAAGTAATCACCAGTTTTTGGCACTAACTATAATATATGAGAAAAACTACAAATCAATATTCTAAGCATCAACAATTAAATAATGAGCCAATAATTTATGTCGTTTAACCATTGCGTAGCGAATCGTGCTTTGACTACTAACACAAAATTAAAACAAGTAAGAGTGTCGGTTGACCATTGCCTATAGAATCGAGCTTTGGCTACTAAGATGATATCAATGTGTATGATAGAATAAATGTTGGACCTCTCTGAATGCTAGAATCAAACAAATATGCAAGAAAAGAAATAGCAAATAAGCATTTAATTGATCAACAACACAATAATCATGATTTTCTAGTATGGATAATATGTAGTATGAAAATATAAATAAATACACATAAAGTCCCCAAAAATGTTTTAAAAGCAGTAAAAATAGGGGAGTGATTACTCACCAAAATGATTGGTGAACTAAACAATAAAATATGAATAATAAACGAGTCCCGAGCCTTTAGCGCACTTACTGATCCAACACGAACTGACCTGGAACTTTGAGACAGTAAACTAGAATTAGAAAGTAGGTTAATGCAACTAGAATTAGGTTAAACGGACATGTAAAACTCTATTTATGAAACTTTTATTTTTTAAGCGAGATGATACTATTCAAAATCCAAACTTCGATTCGGGAGTCGGGTTCCAACCAGTACACTCAAAATTTCATGTTGAACAAAAGGTCTTATGGCCTGAAAGCTTTATATTGTCTAGAAGATAGAAAAATCGAATAATCAAAGGATTTGACTAATATGCCCTTAAACGGGTCATGATCACATTGACTACCGAAACTCCCTCAATCCTAGAAATAGATTGAGGGTTTTTTAAGTGGATGAAATTATACACAAACACAGAAGACAACTTACCCAAACAAATGATTAGAACTAAGAGGTCAAAGGGTCTTGAAACTTGAAAAACATAGATTATTGAAGAACACCAATGGAATGCCACATGCATGAAATTGAGATAAAGGCTGATGTTTTGCATATTATATTAGTGTTTAGGAATGAATTTTGATTAAGTATAACACTCCAAATTTGTTTGTTTGGTAATAACACGTTTAAGAAAGCGAATAAAGAAATTATGAGCAGATCAACTCAATTATTCTAAAGATTTTAGATTGTGGGATTGCGAAACAAGAAATGAATGTGAGAAAGTTTACAATATCAAATTATATTGCTTGGACCTTAATTTTACTGACTGGGGTCGTTTAAGGAAGGATTTAGCGTTAAATGAGAATCAAAAACGAATTGGCTGATCTGCGCGTTGGTTGCGCTACGTGACGAGATCAGGGGGACCCCGCCGCGATACGCGGAGGGTGGTGTTTCACCAGATTTTACAAATTGTCAAATTTAGTCCGTGCTATTTCATAAATGCGTTTTCTAGCGATTTTAAGAGTTTCTAAGAGTTGTTTGACGAGTTTGAGAGTTATAAGAATATAAAATAAGTTTAACCATGTTAAAAAATAAAAAAACACAAATTTTAAATAAAATTCTAAAGATCCAAATTACATTTAGAGTCAGGTTAAACATAAACGAATTCAAATACGAAAAATCTGAGAGGTTACAACACATACAACTATTTTGTATGACTCAACCATCATAAACTGTTTGTTTGTGAAATTTGTAACCATTGAAAAAAAATCCTTGTGTGACTTTATATAAGTAGCATCAGTTCCAGACAACCACTCAAGTTTAAGCAAAGACTTCTATCCTAGGTTGTAAGGCTCGAAATCTTATATCTATGATTTATACATGCTCTCTCCCTGAAGTTGATGTTGAAAAGTGGGCATTGGGCTAAGCATCTTAGATGCTTATTATTTAGAAAATTTATAAACTTCATTTATAGAAGTGAGTTATCATATTTGTAATGATATAATATTAAGATAACAAAAGATGTTTTAGAATGCTTACATGGATAGCAACCACTTAGAAAAATCTTCCTCTTTCATTTTATCAATGGCTTCTTCATCATAGCTTGAGAAAGAATCTCTCAACCCTTTATATCAAATAACCAAACGGACTCGAGAAACTCGTGACAGTTAAGCAATATATAAGTATGAGCCTTGTCTATGTATTTTTCTAAAACAACTTTTTCCTCTCCGCCCTTTTCAAATAATCTAATGGAAGGATGTTTAAATATATTAAACCGAGGATCAATGCTCGAAGAACACCGAATGTTAGGGGAAATAAGTGTGGTTCACTAACTGTCGGCTTAAGATACAAAGATCAATAGTTAGAAAGTCCATCCACGAGATTAGACTGAAGAATGGAACCTTCAACCTTCCCTTTGTTTCTAGTCATTCTTTTTAATTGACCCAATTTCCTAGAAATTGAGGTGGAAAGTGTTAGCAGTTATCTAACATTTAATATGTAAATATGAAACTTTTTTAAGTTATAACATTAAGTTAGGATCCATATCTCAATCTAAGCTAATGAACACAATTACACTAATGAACAGTAAACAACTAATCTAATCCTTTGAACGGATTACATTATTCGAATCCATACTTGAGTTATGAACTAATTAGCCTTGTTAAGCAATTAAACAGCGGAAATCATAAAACTAATTGAGGTTTCATATGGAAGAACAACTTGATATTAATTATAATCAACGAATTACAATCTATTGCTTCCCATCAACCCTAGCTCATCATTCCCTATGACTATCTAGTTCAATAGTACACTATTTAGGTGAACTTTTTGATGTGTATAGTGTTAATGAATAAGATACTCTCTTCTTCATTATATACATGTTTGAAACTACTGATGAGCCAAAGGTGAAAGTGGCATTTAACAAAATCAGTTACAAACAACTCTCTATTAAAAGAATCCTATGCTAACTACTGATCTTTGCTGAAACAAATGATGTTTGTGCCATCAGTTGTTTGGATCTTCAATAGTTTGCTTGAGCATTTGTTGTAACTTCGGTTCTTTCATTTCAGCAGTTTGTAGGGTCAGATGTTTGGTGTCACACCTCAACCTAAGGCGGAAATGCCGAGACGTGAGCTGATTGCTCACAACTCTCAAGGTAATATCATTCAATATTAAAGGTGACAGTATCTATTAATTTTAATTAAATCTCAAATATTCCCACAAGATTCGAATAACAATTACAACAATCCACAATAACATAAATAGAAACAAAATATAATTCAAGCTATTGTTATCTTCTCTCTAACATGCAACCCTAAGTTTTCTTCCAATCAAGCTTGAGAATCATATCACATAATGACCTGCATATGCGTTAAAAATACAAATAGGTTTTGTCAACACTAGATTGAGTGAGTATAACACCAGATTTAAGTCACTATAATAATAATAATATAAAAGAGCAAACTGTGTCAAGTGAGATAAGCAATTTAACCAATGAGCAAGTAAACAATGTGGTCGGTAATCTCGATGTCAGATGAACTGAACGATGGCTAACACGACAGGCGTATGATCATACTAGTCTACGAATATGTAGGACCTCCCTGACTGCGGAGTAGAGTAGGCTTGGTACACTTGAGCTTGCAGGTGCGGAGCTTGATAGAGTTGGGTTAAGTAAGGTTAAGTATGGGGTTAATGGGTTTGAACTTGGTGAGAATGGGTCAAGTAGTAGGGTGCAATCATTGTTTGGGCTTTATGAGCATAGATAAGTTGAGGGCACGCGTTACGGAGATGATTTGACTCTTTACAATGATAGCAAGCACGAGTATTAGGAACACCGTGTTGAGCATTTAGGGGGTCTTGTGCATTAGGCGGGACACGGCAAGTGTTAGAAAATTGGCCATAATGATTGCATTAGGCGCATAGTCGACAAGGGGTTTGAGCAGAGTGATGAAAGTTACACTTGGCACATGGAGGATAAGGTCTGGAATAGGCCTTCTTGTTCGGGGTATTTTGGTTTTGGTTAGGAGGAGGTTGGTTATTGGGTTGGTTAATGGCATAGGCCTTACGCTTGTTGTTGTGGTTGTTGTTGCGGTAATAGTTGTTGTTGGAAGCAGGTTTGGGTTCGGCTTTAGCATCAGAGGATGAGTCGGTTTTGGTCTTGTCGGGATTAGGCTTGGAATTCTTGCAGGACAAGGTTCCATCCCTAAAATGACTGTCGGTGAGGGAAGCAGCTAGGTCCATAGCCTCACCGATGGTTAAGGGATCACAACTCACCACAACATCACGGAAAATGTTTGGTAAACAGCTAATGTATTTCTGAATGTCGTTGTTCTCGGGGGTTGCAAGGTGTGATATGATTCGGCTAAGTTAACGGAAACGGTTAGAGTAGGTAGAGTTATCTCCATTATCTTGCTTGAGCTCCCCAAACTCGGCTTCAAGTCTCTGCAGCTCATGATCAGGGCAGAACTCCTGTTGGTGCATGATGTCAGTAGTTCAGTGTCTAGTGTCTGTAATCGAGTCGTTTGGATTTGAGTTTGTATGTAAGCGAAGTTGCTAACAAGTTCGCTGATATAGGCGAACTTGTTAGACAAGCGAAGTTAGTGACAACTTCGCCTGAACATACCAGGCGAAGTTGTCGTGATTATATAAACTAGGTTACGGCTTAAATAGAAGATAGATTAACAGTTTGTGTATTCGAGTCAGAGAGTTTTGTATCCAGTGATCATAGTATCACGTGCTTACGGTTGGAATACAACGTGTGTTTGGTTATCGTATCGTGTATTAGCTCGTATTGTTTTCTATACTCGTAACGTCTTACGTAGGGATTCCGCACCTGCGTAGTACGCGATATCTCGTGTAGATCCGGCTGGGAACCTACAATTGGTATCAGAGCATTTGCTCGATTGTGTGGTTCGGGATTATCACGCGGGTATAGAAATCGTTCCGTTCGACTATTCGCGGGACGAGTTTTCTGATCTTTTGTGCTATACTCTCCTCCTACAATCTTAAACAACCCATAACACCTTCACAAACCTCGAAAAACCCAGAAATCTAATCTGCAGAAACTTCGTGTTCATCAGGCGAAGTTGCCGTCACTGTTAGTAGGGTTTCGGCGAAGATATAAGGTTAAGCGAAGTTATCCACAACTTCGCCTACCTCTTCAAGTTCGCTTACCTCAAGCGAAGTTACCCACAACTTCGCCTACCTCCCAAGTTCGCTCAACTTAAGCGAAGTTATTCTCAAGTTCGCCAATCCAGCGAATTTAAGAAAGTGAGCGAAGTTACAAATTCACGCGAAGTTAAGTTTTAAGCGAAGTTATCCACAACTTCGCCTACAGAGCTGTTTGAAAATAAAATTTTTGATTTTCGGATTTCTTTAAGTTTTGAGAAAGATGTCTTCGATAAACATTACTGAACTGGTAAAGATGGAAGTAGAAGCGGGTTCGGCTACAAAAGCACCTAAGATGCTTAAGAAAACTGATTATGTAGCGTGGAAAGATCGTTTTGAACAATATGTCAAGTATCAAGATGCCATGATGTGGGTGTGTATACAAGATGGTTACATTCCACCTACTGCTGAGTATGAGGGTCGTGATCAGATCAAGAAATACAAAGAGATGGAAGAAGAGGAGAAGAAAATGTATGAGGCCGAAAGCAAAGCTCATGCAGCAATTACAATGGCTCTTCCACAAGAGATACTTCACACCTTCCGAAAGTATAAAACTGCTAGAGAGCTTTGGGAATCACTTGAGAACCGGTTTGAGGGCAATGTGGGAATTCGTGCCTCGAAAATTAAACTTCTAAAAACCCAATTCTCGGTCTTCAAGTATCTGAAAAATGAATCACTTGATGATATCATCACTAGATATTATCATCTGATGACTGAACTCAGCAACTATTCAATTGCTTACAAAGAAGATGAGATAGTTGAAAAGCTTCTTGATGCTCTCCCACCAAAATGGGAGATGTATACTGTGTTGATGAGAGAAGATAAAGACTTTGCTGACTATGACCTGGAGACAGCAGTTAACAAGCTAAGAACGTTTGAACTGAACATGGTACGAAAGGAGACACCTACCGATCAGGTTCAAGATCCGGGTATGTATGGTGCAAAGATTAACTCAGGATCAAGTTCGAAAACGGAATCATCTGCTTATTACTCTAAGGGAGAGTCAGGCGCGAGCTCAACACATGAGGGACATGTATCTCTCAACATGAACGGTGACGTGTGCTATGTAGCTGGAGGGTCAAATGCTTCTCAACCTCAAGTGACCAAGAGTAGTTATTCCCCAAGTGTTTCAAACAACAACTACTCGAAGATGCCCATGAGTGTCAAATCTGCTGAACAGCAGTTTGCTCTCTATGCATCTTTTATTGCTTCGTATGAGAACTACATTCAGGGTAAGATCGTTGATCCTGCAGTTTTGGATGAAGACTATGACCAGATCGATGCTGATGATCTGGAGGAGATGGATCTGCAGTGGCAGATGGCTATGATTGTCAGAAGGGTGAAGAGGTTCATGAAGAAGACTGGCAGGAAGTTTGTTGGAGAGAGGCCAGGGTTTGATAAGTCGAAGGTACGCTGTTACAACTGTCAGCAGAATGGCCACTTTGCAAAAGAGTGCAAAAATGAACGTGTAGAACGCAATCAAAACAGATCTACACAGCAGAGTGGTAGTGGTAATGACTATAGAGCCATGATTTCCAGACAGAACGAGGAGTATAACTGGAATCTGCATGTTGAAGAAGTATTTGAACAGGCCAACTTGGCAAACATCGAAAATGCAGATAGTGAGAAGGGAACTGGCGAAAATGAAGCGTACATGGCAGATGTAGCAGACCAGCTCTCCGAGGTAAGTACCGAACTCCCTTG
This sequence comes from Bidens hawaiensis, assembly GCF_021521415.1. Classification (NCBI taxonomy): domain Eukaryota; kingdom Viridiplantae; phylum Streptophyta; class Magnoliopsida; order Asterales; family Asteraceae; genus Bidens; species Bidens hawaiensis. The sequence goes on along the minus strand of NW_027498408.1, from coordinate 99,077 downwards.
TACTAAGTGTGAACATCTGTCTGAACAACTGACAACTATAACTGATCAGTTTGTTTATAAAACTTTAAAAGAAGATCATCATTTCACTAAAGCTAGAGAAAATAGTTACAAAGTAAAAATTAAAGCTAGTGAAACTGATATTAAAAGTCTTAAAGCAAAGCTTGCTGAAAAAATTAAAGTGATTGATCTTAGCTATGAAGTTCTAGAAGAGAAAACCAAACTAATAGCTGAAAGGGAAAAACAGATAGCTGATCACCAGGTAAAAGTGGTGGAATTTAACAGGAAACTTGAGCAATTCAGAAATTCCTCCGCTATACTTGATCACCTCGTTAGTGATCAAGGTTCCCCAAAAAGGGGAGGAATTGGTTATCATGAAGTTCCACCACCTTTCAATCATAATTACACTTATAACCCTAGTAATCAGAAATCTGTTGATGTTGACTATGGTCAGACAGTTCCAGTTCAAGTTACTACTAAAGAAGCAGAAGTTAGTAAGCCTGTTGCAAGTATTAAGATTTCTGCTCCGAGTCCTGTCTCATCTAACTCAGACAAGTCCTCTGAGTCGTGTGAGACAAAACAAGAGGAAGTATTACCGAAAAGTGGAGAGAAAAATAAAACACCTAAAAAGAAGTCTCTACTAAACCCGTATGTCCCACCATATGTGAGACAAACGGGCAGTAATACAGCCTCAACATCTAAGACAACTTTTGATAAGAAAGTTGAAAACAGGTGTTGTTTTAGATGTAATCAACAAGGACATCTTGTTGCTGATTGCCCTCTGAAGCAGAGATTCAGAGGTGTGAGGCCTTCGAGAACTGAAAATAGAACTAACGATAATGTTAAAACTGAAAACCCATCAAAATTCAGAAATTGGTCTAATTCAGGTTTTCAAAGAAAAGGATCTCAGTTTTTCACTGCTAACAACCAAACCATAACTAATAATTCATTTAATTCAAGACGGTTTGGATGGCCTCATAGACAATCCACAAGAAGGTATCCTGATAGGACTCACAGAAATCATTATAATACTAACTTTGGACAGCCAAGGTACGGAATGTATCGACCCAAGACCAATCGGTCTTGGGTCCCCAGATTTTAATCATCTGCTTTAATCGTGCAGGAACAGTTGAACAGGGCTACCAACAATCAATGGGTTGTGGATAGCGGCTGTTCCCGGCACATGACGGGTAACAAGAATTTGTTACACGACTTGAAACCTGTTCAAGGAGGAAGAGTGAGTTTCGCAGGAGAGAGCGGTGGAAGGATTACAGGAATAGGGACGGTGTCGAATGGAAAGATGACTTTGGAGAAAGTAAATTTTGTTGAAGAACTGAAGCACAATCTGCTGAGTGTTTCGCAGATTTGTGACAAAGACTACACCGTACATTTTACAAAGAATGAAGCGATTGTGTTGCATCCTGGTTTTAAGATACCAGAGGATTGGATTGTTATGAAGGCTCCAAGAGTGAAGAATACGTATATCATGGATATGAGATCGACTGAGATGGTCACAGAAGAATCGTGTCTTCTGTCAAAAGCGACTGAATCGGAGTCCGAGTTGTGGCATAGGAGAATGGGGCACATTCATCTTCGGAAAATGAACTACCTTGTCAAAAATAGGCTTGTGCTGGGTGTTCCCTTGAAGAATTTCAACTTTGAAGACAAATGTTTATCATGCAAAAAGGGAAAGCAACACAAGAAATCCCATCACACCAAGAAGGTCAATTCAATTGTCAGTACCCTAGAATTACTTCACATGGATCTCTTCGGTCCTGTGAATGTAAGAAGTCTAGGAGGAACATCGTATTGCTTGGTGATCACTGATGATTTCTCTCGATATTCCTGGGTATATTTCCTGAAGTCAAAGGATGAAACAGTGCAGATGGTAAAGAATTTGATTACCAAGGTGGAGAATATCATGGGGAAACGGGTTAAATTCATCAGGAGTGACAATGGAACTGAGTTCAAGAACTATGAGATGGAGATTTTCTGCTTACAGAAGGGGATAGAACATCAATACAGCGCACCGTATACTCCACAACAAAATGGAGTGGCTGAGAGGAAGAACAGAACTTTAATTGAAGGAGCCAGAACCATGCTGGCTGATTCGAAACTTCCCGTGGTGTTCTGGGCTGAAGCTGTTGCTACAGCCTGTTATATCCTTAATAGAGTGTTAACTGTTAAAAGTTTAAATAAAACCTGTTATGAACTTATGCATGGGAGAAAACCCAACCTGAGTGGTCTTGAACCATTCGGGTCCCCATGTTCGATATTAAAGACCAATTCTAAATTTGGTGAAGTAGCCGACGAAGGAATCTTAGTCGGATACGTTGTTGGGACTCCCAACAGACGGGTCTTTAATACATCGAACAGCAAGGTTGAGGTGGTGTGTAACACTGATATCACAAGTTACAAATCACCAAAACCAAGCTCGGGGCCCGCTGGGGTTTTCGACTATGATAGACTCTTTAAATATTTTAACATACCTTATCTGGATTTTGCAGATGTTGAGGAAAGAATTGCTACGAAGATGATATGCGATGAGGAAGACACTTTGGTACAACGACCACAGTATGATGAATGTCAGCCTTCCTCGTCAAATGCTATCAATACCCCTGCTGCCTCTACTGAAGAAGAATTCATCAATCCGTTTCACTCTCAACATCAATCACCCATTGATGAGCTATCTTCGAACTTGGAAGATAATCTGAATGTCAGCTCGGTTCCGACTACGAGAATTCACAAAGATCATCCTTTGGAGAATGTGATAGGTGATATGTCCGCCGGTGTACAAACAAGACAAAGCTTGAATGAGCACACCTGTGTTTACACAAGCATTAAAGAATCAGGCATAATCAACGAGTGCTTGTACACCTGCTTTATCAGCCAGATTGAACCAAAGAACTATCAAATGGCTCTTAAGGACAGCTCGTGGGTCGAAGCCATGCAAGAAGAGTTAGCTCAGTTTAAGAAAATGGAAGTATGGGACTTGGTTGCAAAACCAAGAAATGTGCATGCGATAGGCACGAAATGGGTCTTCAAATGTAAGAGAGATGAGAAAGGGATTGTTATCAGGAATAAGGCGAGGCTGGTTGTTAAAGGCTTTAATCAACAAGAGGGGATTGATTACAATGAGGTGTTTGCTCCTGTGGCAAGATTGGAAGCCATTCGGCTGTTTTTGGCATTTGCTGCTCATAAGGAGATGAAGGTCTTTCAGTTGGATGTGAAGAGTGCGTTCCTAAACGGTAAACTCGACGAGGTTGTGTATGTTGAGCAACCTCCGGGTTTTCCTCACCCTGACTTTCCCGATCACGTGTACAAGCTAAGTAAAGCGCTGTATGGACTACATCAGGCACCTCGTGCCTGGTATTCAACCTTATCAGATTACTTGCTTGAGAATGAGTTTGAAAGAGGTAAAATTGATAGCACATTGTTCTTCAAGAGAAAGGGTAGCAACTTTCTGCTGGTGCAAGTCTACGAGGACGACATTATCTTTGCTGCATCAAAGGTCGCCATATGTCAGGAGTTTGAGGCCGTCATGAAGAAGAGATTTGAAATGAGTGCTATGGGTGAACTAACTTTCTTTTTAGGATTGCAGGTTGATCAGAGGAAAGACAGGATGTTCATTCATTAGACGAAGTATGTCCATGATGTTCTCAAACGCTTCAAGATGGAGGACAGCACTCCATATGATACTCCTGTCTGCGTCAATCACAAATTGGGTGCTGATTCAGACAACGATGCAGACGTGGACCCAACCCAATATCGGGCTATTATAGGTTCTTTAATGTTCTTAACGGCTTCTAGGCCTGATATAATGTTTGCTGTTTGTCTTTGTGCACGCTTTCAGGCAAACCCAAAAGAATCTCATTTGAAGGGTGCGAAGAGGATACTTCGGTATCTCAAAGGCAAGCTGAAGCTGGGGTTGTGGTACTCGAGAGGAGGAGACTTGGAGCTAGTCGCTTACACAGATTCTGATTATGGAGGGTGCAATCAGAGTCGGAAGTCTATAACTGGTGGATGTCAGTTTCTTGGTGGCAGACTAGTGTCGTGGCAATGCAAGAAGCAGACCTCAGTCGCAATTTCAACCTGTGAAGCAGAATACATGGCAGCATCCAACTGCTGCTCCAGGTTCTTTGGATTCAACAACAGTTGCGCGATTATGGTCTGAATTTCTCACTTACTCCTATTTGCATTGATAACACTGCTGCTATCTCAGTAACTAACAATCCCGTGAAGCACAGTAAAACTAAACATATTGACATACGTCATCATTTTATACGGGATTGTGCTGAGAAGAAGCTGATTGAGCTCGAAAAGGTTGACACGTTAGATAATTTCGCTGACTTGTTCACGAAAGCGTTTGACAAAACTAGATTTCAAAACCTTGTTTAGCTAAATGGGATGATCAATCCTGAGTAACCATGTCATATGTTTGTGTTTAAAAAAAAAAAAAAAAAAAAACGTCACTATCGCTTAGAATTATGTCGGTTGCCTCAGTTTGAAGGACATGTCTTCGGATATGTTTGGTCCACATTTCTACTTGTAGAATATGAGGATAGCCATTAACCAGATGACTGAAAGTGACCGGGGCGGTTTATGATGAGTTTTCATTCTTTCGCTGAAAATTAGTCGATCATACTTAGTTAGAAGGACACATACTAGTATGTGGTCGGTCCAGCTGATCCATTGGATCTTCGGGATAGCCGTTAACCTGAAGACTTTGATTTGGTCGGGGCGATAGAAGTTAAATTTTTCTTTTTGGGAAATGAAATTATTTTTCAAGTCTACTACTTCGTAAGAAGTACCTTTACTATGTTTAACAGAAAATTGATCTAACCTTGGAAAGTGATAGATATACTGATTCTGTGTGCTTAACTAGTGAAGTTATTAGGCCTAAAAGACTTTAGAACAGTCATTGTATGTCATGGTAGCTTTTTATGGTGCGTAAAAGTAGAAGTGATACTAACTAAATCTACTCGATTTTATGTGGAAACTCCTTAAGAGTTGTGCATGTCTTCATACATATCTTTCCGTATGATAGGCAGAAAAGCGATTACCCAGTCATACACGAGCCCGTGAGTGTTCTAATTCCCGTGAAGATAGAGTGTCAAGACGCTGCAGTGATCCAGATTCGGGACTTGCAGTTATTTTCTACTTGAAGTTGTGTATATACATGTTAGATTAAAAAAAAAATAAAAAATAAATAAAAAAAAAAATAAATAAATAAATTCTAGAGTTCATAATGATAATGATTATCAATCAAGACACAAGAAGGTGAACAGGATGCAGAGTATAAGATCGAAGAGTAATTACTACTTAATCAGACACTACGGGTTGAGGTCAATTCGGGGTGACTTGGGGAAAGCCAAATACGCCTTGAAAATAGATAGGAGGCATCATAATCTCTGAGTTGTTGCCCACTTAAGTTTTGAGCTTAATTGAACCTAACTCGTATCACAGAAACGATGAAAACCATTTTAAGTAGATTACCTGCTTACAACCTGTTTTCTTTATGTCATAATACAGCTGAACACGGATCTGTGTGACAGTCACGAAATTAGTATGATTCCTGTTCGGATCTTTTCTAAAACATGGTAGTCCCTGTCGAGACTGAAATTTGATCCCGTGTACTTTAATTTTTCAAATTTTTGTTAATTTTGTAATTGTTTGATTTTATACCTGGTTACTTGGTCTTGATCGTATCATTTAACGCTTTAAAGGATGTTTTTTAAAAACTTTATTGAAAATTGTTAAAAGTATAGGGGTTTGTTTTGTAAATACAGGCGAACTTGTTTATAACTTCGCCTGGAATAGGCGAAGTTATCGACAACTTCGCCTGTACTAACTTTGACCCTATATAAAGGAATTTAAAGGTCAAACAGTTTCATTATTTCAAACTTCAGCGAACTTATACTCCGACACTTTAGCGAAGTTATCGATCTAAATCATCTGTTATTTTTTACCTCGATTCAAATCAGATTAAAGGTGTGTAGGGTTTATAGTATCGTATAATCAATGTTTTTGAGGTTGATCATCGGTCGTTTCGACTCGATTATCGACCTCGTCTTTCGAAACCTTAAACACCCGATTTCAAACTTGTTTTTACGTGATAGTAAACTACTTGAATGTCTAAAACTTCATAAAATCATGTATTTCGGAGTCCTCGATCTCCGAAATCATCATCTACACGTCGTTCAAAATCTATAACTGTTGCCGATTCAAATTCGGCGAAGTTACAGTTTAGGCGAAGTTATCCGTAACTTCGCCTGAGGTTTAACTTCGCCTGATTATTGATTTTGAAACAGTTTATGAGGCGATGTTGTGATTAGGCGAAGTTATCCGTAACTTCGCCTGGACCATTTTACTTAACTATTATCAGACGAAGTTCAAGTTGAAGCGAAGTTGTTTCCCAACTTCGCCTCACCTTTAACTTCGCCTATACAGATTTGATCACAACTTCGCTCATGGTAACAGGCGAACTTGTGATTCGCTTTGAAGTTTATCTAACTTAACCTGTTTGTTGCAGATATGGCTGCTGTTGCTGGAGCAGGTGGTGCAGGCGGTGATGACGGAGGTGATCACCAGAGACAGTTCTTTCCGGGTCACAACATGTACATAACATTAGACCCGGAGGCGAGCGGAGTTGATGATTTCCGCGAAATCATCACATTTCTTTACGCTCGAGGATATTCCACGCGGTTACTACAACTCTGCCAATATCCTTGCCCAATATTGAGGATTTCTGGCAGACCGTGGAATACGATTGTAGGGTCGAGCCCCCGGTGATGCGCGCAGCAGTCAACAATCAGATTGTTCAGTTCTCTTCTGAACAAATCCGGGCGGCTTTACGATTTGGGAACGAGACAAGGGATGACCCAACAGAGTTTGTAGCTCCTTTCCGTGATGGAGTGTTTTTTGAGAATGGGATACTCTGGTCCCTTGGGGGATACGCAGAGGAGGAAAGGCTTCTTACTTGACCAGTGGGGCTTTCTCATGCATGTTATGATCGTTTGCATGTCAGGGAGAAAGGCGGGCACTGATGGCATGGGCGCGACCATGCAGTCAGCGATGACTGCCCTGACTTACAACAAGCGATTCAGCTTTAGTCAGATGGTCTTTTACGAGATTGATCATCAACGAAGAGCGATGGCGCGTGAGCGATTCATCATGTATCCAAGATTCCTACAAATGATCTTGAATCATGTTGCTCCAATGCTTCCTCAGCGCCGTCCGATCCGATACGTTGAGAGTGTGAACAAACGGATCTTCGCCCAATGCAGATCCTCCAGTGCGAGGAGCAAACCTGAGCTTCGTCCTCGCCATACTCCACTTTTTGGGTACTTGATCAACCCGGGGTATGTGCCTGCTCGTGGGGACGAGTTTAGGGACCCGGCACCACAACAGGCAGGAGCACCTCAAGCTATACCTGCTGCTCCTGTTGTGTCACCGGAGGAGAACGTGGACCTTGATGCAGAATTTGGTGGTCAAGGCTTCTTTGATATGGATCGGGTGGATCCAGAGGAGAACGTTCAGGTTCCGGTTGAACATGCTTCGACTGTGAATGTTACTAGGGCAGCTACAACGGTGGCTGGCTCAGATTCTGATGATGAATTGGCAGAGGCCAGAAGGATTATGGTGACTCGAGAAAGACTACATGGGAAAAGAAAGAGAACAGATGATGATAGCGAATCTGATTATGAGGAAGAGGTACAACAGTTGATCCGGAGGTCAAGAAGGGAACGGATAGGTGCAGGATCAGGAGCCGGTGAGAGCTCTAGGGTGGTACGTTTCACTCCACCAGCACTATCTGGTATGACAATGGTTCCCTCATCACTACAGGTTACAAGGCCAAGCGCTACGGGTGTTCCCGTGGTGGCTACCTCGTCTACATTTGGCCTCCCACCCACTACTTTCCAACTTTCGACTCCTGAGATCGTTTCATTGCCGCCTCCGACAGTTACTCCATCGGAGGTCGTGGCACAATTTATAGAGTCGACTGTTGTGGCCACTGCAGGGCTATCGGTGACGATACCACCTGCGGTTACGTCTATCTCTACTTCTGAGGTCCCGGTGACATCGGAAATCCCTCCTCAGTACACTCAAGATATATCACATATGAGGTTCGATTTCGATGCAACCCTATCAGACTCAGAACGAATAGCAGCACTGGAACGGGTCGTGGCAGAGCAGTCAAGGATTAATCTTATCCAGACCCAGGCTATTCAGCGCCTAGTTACAGAGAATCAGATGCAGTCGTCCCTCCTGGTACAACATGGAAAAATCATAGATGCTTTCAAGGAGTTCTTGGCATCTCAGGGGGAGACGAGCTGTAAAGGCGACGAGTTGAGGACCAAGAGACGAAATGATAGAGACGTTGATCCCAATGCATCGAAAGATGCAGGTGGTGAGTTGCCAAGAACTGATCAAGCTCTTGGAACTTCCACAACTCAGGGGGAGTCGACATCTGCAGCTGGTGGTGATGATGTGGTGGTGGTGGACGTAGAGGAGATGGATGATGTTTTGGTTGGTGATGATGATGATGTACTACCGAGTGATGTGATGGAGAAGATTGGTGAAGAGATTGTGATGGATACAGAGATAGAAGAGGGAGAGATAGTAGAGGAGAACGTGGAGCATGAGATACCGCAAGTCGAGAACGTAGATATGAGTCAACGGATTGGGAATGATGAGTCTGAATGGGAAGAGCAGCCTAGGTGGAAGGAAGGCTATGCTCAGTGGTTCGTCAAAACGAAGAAACCGGCGGTCCCTACAATGTTTAAAAAGAGTTACAACATTAAAGGCTATGCTGAAGCGAAGAAAGGGATTATATGCTGGATATATGATGAACAGTTGAGGCTCTTCGTGATTAAAAGGTATGACGGTGTTCAGTACTTTAGAAGGATGTTAAGATCGTTGAATACACTGCCAGAATGTGAAGTGAAAGACTTAGCCAGATTGGGATTGATAAACAGAAGTGACGATAATATGGCTAGAGTCATTGGGAAAATTGTGTGGAAAGAAAGTATAAAAGAGAAGAAATTTGAGCTGTTGAAGCCACAAAAGGGAAAACTTGTTGAAGACAAGGATAGAGGTTTGAGAGCTGATGGAAAGCCTTGGATGGTCATGAAGTATAAACCGATCCGGTGTTTGAAAGAAGTACCGATGAAGCTAATGCCCAAGGATGTGCTTAAAGACCTGAAGTGGTGGTTTGTAGATTGTGAGACAGCTGAGGCAGTGATGGAAGACGAAGATGAACAAGAGCTGCTTAGAGTGTACGATCCGATGCACTTGGTAAACTTATCGCAAGCTGATTTGCAGGTGTTGAATGACAAGAAGATATTTTATATTCCTGCTTGGAAAGACGAAGCGAGGAAATATCAAAGAGTTGTCTCGGTTTGTGTTCGAGAAGGAGTGCATGCTTGAAGATAGAAGATTGAAGATTACAAGACACGTGTTTGAAGCTAAAGAGATGAAGCTACTGCCAAGGGGGAGTCTGTTGGTGCATGATGTCAGTAGTTCAGTGTCTAGTGTCTGTAATCGAGTCGTTTGGATTTGAGTTTGTATGTAAGCGAAGTTGCTAACAAGTTCGCTGATATAGGCGAACTTGTTAGACAAGCGAAGTTAGTGACAACTTCGCCTGAACATACCAGGCGAAGTTGTCGTGATTATATAAACTAGGTTACGGCTTAAATAGAAGATAGATTAACAGTTTGTGTATTCGAGTTAGAGAGTTTTGTATCCAGTGATCATAGTATCACGTGCTTACGGTTGGAATACAACGTGTGTTTGGTTATCGTATCGTGTATTAGCTCGTATTGTTTTCTATACTCGTAACGTCTTACGTAGGGATTCCGCACCTGCGTAGTACGCGATATCTCGTGTAGATCCGGCTGGGAACCTACAACTCCTTCTTCATTGCTTTATTGAGGTCTTCCCAAGGCATGGCTACAACCAAGTCAGATACTTGGTCAGCCCTCAGAGCATTCCACCATGTGACAACTCGGTCCTCGAACATGCTCGAGGCGAACCTAGTCCATTTGGCGTCCGGACATTCACAATGGATGAAAATATTCTCCATCTTTTCAAACCATTGAAGTAGCTTTGTGGCATTCTCCTCACCACGAAAGGAAGTAGGGTTGGTAAGCAAGAAATTACGAAAATCATAGTTGTTGGGTGCAGCCAAAGTAGCAGATCCGTTGGAGTTAAGGCTTTGGATTTGGGTGATGATTGTGGGCATAGCATCAGCAAACTCCTTCGTGATTCTAGCATGAATAACAACAAACAATCATCAAAATATGCTTAAAATCCCCGGTTACCAGCACCGATCCAAATTGTGCTTAAAAATCATGAATAACAACAAACAAATGGTGTCATGGGTTTTACTCCTTCGTGTCTCTAACCAGTTTCTTTTGTATTTAGGGAGTGTTTGGGGCATAATAAATGGTGTTATGTTGGTGTTTGTGGTAAGTGTTAGATGTATGAAAAATGGCATTGTAACTCATGCTTTCCTATATTATAGAGTATAGACAAGTTTGAGGTCCGTGTATTACACGGGTAATTAATTAAAATTTTAAACTCTAGCCATTAAATGAAATACAGTCAACAAAATGATCATATATTGTTAATATAATTATAATTCACATTAAAATTACATAAATTACATAATTAATATTACACAAATATGTTATAAATAAGTAAACCTTCCTTACACACTACATTTGTGATTGTATTGGTCGGTATACATTGTTTATAAAAAATCAAAATTTGTAGTCCATGTTTGCTTGTTACTCTAGATAAGGTAATTGACAGGCCTGCTTATAACTCTTCCATGTGAAAAATAAGGTTCTTCATGTATATACCAACTCTAGATAACTAATAATGTATCCATGAAACTAACAAAAAAATAGTCATGTACATAAAAGTATATTAAAAAGTCTAAAAAAAGTTTCGAAAGAAGCTAAAACTTGTTATAGAATCTTAGCGCAAAACAGAAGATAACCAACAAATACGAATGTCATGTTCAATTCATGTGTACGATATAATTTGTTTCGGGTCGTGTTCGGGTTAGCTAGGCCTACCAACCCAAGAACACGAGTACATGAACCGTGAAACAATTTAAAAAAAAAACATTCAAAACAATTTTTGTCGGCTATTGAATCTGAAAATATAATAAGGTTTCGGGTCGTCTTCGGGTTAGCTGGACCTACCAACCCAGGAACACGAGTACACGAACCGTGCTGCAATATTTTTAAAAATAAAAAAAATAAAGAAAACAAAAGAATCTAAGTGATACGTTGGTGCCCGTTGTGCTTTAGTTTTGAAAGGTTGATATAGTAAAGTTGCATCAATTACCACCATCTGTTGTTATTTGGTTATCTTTTTAGAACCGAAATACATCTTATGCAGCTACTGAATATGAAAATATATTAAAAAGTCAAAACGTTTGTTCAAAAGAATCAAAACATGTTATAAAATCTTGGTGCAAAACGGAAAATAACCAACAAATACGAATGTCGTATTCAGTTCATGTGTACGATATAATTTGGTTTCGGGTCGTGTTCGGGTTAGCTGGACCTACCAACCCAAGAACACGAGTACACGAACCGTGAAACAATTTTTTAAAAAAACAAAAAATTCAAAACAATATTTTGTCGGCTATTGAATCTGAAAATATATAAGGGTCCGGGTCGCATTCGGGTTAGCTGGACCTACCAACCTAGGAACACGAGTACAAAAACCGTGCTGCAATATTTTTTAAAAATCAAAAGAAAATAAAGAAAACAAAAGAAATCCAAGTGATACCTTGGTGTCGGGTGTGCTTTAGTTTTGAAAGGTTGATATAGTAAAGTTGCATCAATTACCACCTCTGGTGTTATTTGGTCATCTTTTCGGAACCGTAATACATCTTTCGCAGCTATTGAATCTGAAAAGATATTAAAAGTCAAAACTTTTGTTCACAATAAGCCAAAACTTGTTATAGAATCTTGGTGCAAAACAGAAAATAACCAACAAATACGAATGTCGTGTTCAGTTCAGGTGTACGATATAATTTGGTTTCGGGTCGTGTACGGGTTAGCTAGACCTACGAACCCAAGAACACGAGTACACGAACCGTGAAACAATTTAAAAAAAACATTCAAAACAATAATTTGTCGGCTATTGAATCTGAATATATAATAAGGTTTCGGGTCGTCGGGTTAGATGGACCTACCAACCCAGGAACACGAGTACACGAACCGTGCTGCAATATCTTTTAAAAACAAAAAAAATAAAGAAAATAAATAAAACAAAAGAAATCCAAGTAATACCTTGGTGCCGGTTGTGCTTTAGTTTTGAAAGATCGATATAGTAATTTGCAATAATTACCACCATCTGGTGTTATTTGGTTATCTTTTCAGAACCGTAATACATCTTATGTAGCTATTGAATATGAAAATATATTACAAAGTCAAATTTTTTGTTCAAAAGAAGCCAAAACATGTTATAGAATCTTGGTGCAAAACAGAAAATAACCAACAAATACGAATGTCGTGTTCAGTTCATGTGTACAATATAATTTTGTTTCGGGTTGTGTTCGGGTTAGCTGGACCTACCAACCCAAGAACATGAGTACACGAACCCTGAAACAATTTTTTTAAAAAAACATTCAAAACAATAGTTTGTCGACTATTGAATCTGAAAATATAATAAGGTTTCGGGTCGTCTTCGGGTTAAGTATACAAACCGTGCTACAATAATAAAAAAAACAAAACAAAACAAAAGAAATCCAAATGATGTGGAGGACATCAACAATGACAACTGTAACTCCATATGCACCAAACCAAATGCAATTTAGATATACAACCTATATGTATAATGTTTATATCAAATGTATAAAATAAAACATACAACATCGTCTTTACCTCTATCAACAACAGATAGATGTAAAAACTTTCCATCGTTCATGTGTTGCAAGGTGTCAACAATAGGTGTATCGATTGTAACACTTTCTGGATTTGGAGTCATTACCTGCATAATAAATCATAAAAAAAATTTAAAAATTAGTTGAAAAGATAGAGAATAACCACTTACCAATATAACATCTTACTATTACATTAAAATTGCAATTACAATATATAATATATGATGTTTATCGCTTGGAGCTGTTTATCGCTTGATAATCTATTAAATAAAAAGTGACAACTATATACATATTCAACAACAATCAACATCAACCAAACATTTAGATAACATCATTAAATCAATTTCAAATGTTCGTTTCTCTTCTTTTAATCCCACCCCATTATTTCATGGTAGGCACCTACAGTTCTAAAGCATGGAATTGTAAAATTACCTAAAAGTAAGCGATAATGGAACGGTTTGAAGCAACGATGGAGATGAACGATAGCAGCGGTGGAAATAAACAGTCTCGTAGGTTAAATCAGATAAGGGAGAAGGCAACGAAGTAATGGCAGATTGCCAGCGAAGGGAAGAGACGCCTAATTGAGTGTCTGCAGCGTAGGGTTTTTTTATTTGGAAGGGGGAAACAAATGGATTGAATAATATACGGATCCAGATAATATTAGTTGGGCGGGTTGATTCGAAATAATACCATTTTAGTGAATATGGGTTAAAAAAGTTAAGGAGTGATAAGAGGTTGACAAATGGCAACATATAATAGTATTTTATTAGAGTAGTAAGATATATAGTGAGAGTTTTGCCCGTAATAATATCTTTTGAAAGGCCGAATCTAATATAACAAACACTAGGGACCTCAAGCTCAAGCACGTAGCAATAGTGTTTTATTTTTGAGTTGGGTGAACGAATGTCAGTGTATCCTCAATTCATATTTGTTTTCAATGCTTGTTTCTTGCTTGTTCATTAACTAAATGCTTATTTTCTTATTATTATTTTCCCATATTATTTTCTCCCACCTCACGATGTGACTAAACGTTTTAAAAATCGATTTATATAAGTCATAAATATTGGTCAAACCGGATATTGAGCAACTTGTCGATACGTTTTAGCTTGGTAAACTGGGCGAATATTTTGTAATTTGAATCGTCGATATCATTGGTAGTACTGGTTTATACCTTCATCATGGTTAAAGTCCAAGGTTAATTTTATTGTTTAGATTTTTGGCCAAAGAGTTTTGGCGGCCCATTTTTACCTTCATCATAGTTTTCCTATACCGTCGAAACGATCTGCTTTGACATTATGGTTTTTCCGTCAAATCATTTATTTTTAGATTATTTCTTTTAGTTGAAATTGTATTTTAATGGAGGGTAACTAATTAACATGGTTGAACCATTCTGTAAAACCGGTTGTACCATCTCTTGGCCCAACCCATAAAGTTCAAAAATTGGTATTTATTTAAAAATTTGATGTGACTAGGCCCTAGGATACTTCCGATAACATAATGTTTTAAAACAAAGTAACAGATATTATAAGTTATTAAGTTACTTATCTTAGTTACTTTAACTTTTCTAAACTTGAAAGCACATGTCGTGACTATAATCTCATATTTTGTTTATTTTTATATTTGATAAACAAACAATTAAAAGCATTGACAATGAGAAACTCTAAAAATCATTTCCACATGATGTCTAGGATCGGCCTTTTGAACGACTAATAGGACACACTGGCATACAAAAATATTCGCTAATATAACAGGAATAATGACAGATCGTCAAGATTAATTCGTGTCTCAATCATCATAAAGTAAACGACATGTTTAACCTTGCAATTGATCCATAAAATCACATCAAAGTATCTCAAAATCATCAATCTATATCCAGTTAATCATCAATTCATCCAAACAAACAGATATGGATCTTTAATCAATCAATTTTTGACTTGAGCGTAAACGGTTTTAACCTTGAGCATTTTTTATTTACACCTTGAAAGTAATTAAGTTTTAGAATTCAAATGAGCGTAGCTGGGTTTTAACCTTGAACATGATTCGCATATGTAATGTACGATAAACGATTATTATATAGTAATTCACCCATATGTTTGTGTGTGTGGAAAGTGTTTGATCACAAAAGAAAGGCCAACACGGTTGGTTAGTCCTTAGGTGTGATGTGTGTTAACCGGAATGCGCAGATTTTAGTCGTTGGCTAGCCGGTTTTATTAGAAAAATGATTTTCAAATTACAGTCAGAATTATTTTAGTGATAACTGCAAATTGCACCTCTATGATTGTGGGCAAAACACAACATACAACCCTACTTTCGAATTTAGCCTTGACTCACACTATTAGTTAACTTAGGTTGATGGGCTTTGTATACATGACTTATTGTATAATGTATCGTATTTGAATTAATTATCCTTTATATATAACTAAATTTTATCCCTCATATTGCAGGGGTTGTGTTTCTTTGTCGTGTCTAATATTTATATTTTTTGGATTTTTATTTTATTTATTGTAATAATGTTAATAATATACTTAGGGTTTGATGATAAAAGAGTTTGACAAATAAATGAGATGTTATGACCTGTTTAAAGGCTATGGGTTTGGTAAAACTCATGAACCGCTTATTTTTTTTACTATAGAATTGTTACTTAATATAAAAAAAATCTTTTTCTTTTTCTTTAAATATGTTGCTAGCTATTTTTTTAATCTTCAGTTCCATATAATTATATATAACACAAACCGAGCTACATCTGGGTAATGGGTAAGCGAGCAACAAGCTGCGCCGCTATCCGCTTTTGAATCGCAAAGCCAATTCTACTAAATATAAATCCTTGGTTCCTCGGTCTCTGCGAGTCACTATGGACCACCTTCTGCACCCGCTCCAAGAAGCGAACCGCCTCGGGAGCTAGGGATCCAAATGTGTCGAAGGCAAATGGAATGAACACATGTTGATTCTCCAAACAAGCTGCCTCATGCTTAGCAACCTTCCTAGATTCCGCTCTCAAAACCGCTTGTCCCGGTACGAAGTCACTGTCTCTTAGCCCCACCAACAGGGACACCCAAGTGAGGTCAACACACGCATTCTTACCCCCTGCCCAGCCAAACACAAGAACGTCCGCAGGACGCAGGGTAGATCTTCCCTCTCGCGGATCAGTCAAAAAGTTAACAGGTGTCTCTTTCTTGGCTGAGATCCCGGCACGCCTAAGCACATACCATAAGACATCTCTAACCCAGTCATGACGATATGTGAATCCCGGCAATTCCTTACAGTGGAGGGCATGCTCACCAAATCTATCCAAACAAGCTTTTTTACAAATGGGGCATGATTCATCTGGAGGGAAAAGAGGAATCATAAGCCGGTATTTAAGGATGGCTCTGTATTCAACTGCCGACATCCGTTGCCTAAGACCTTCAATGGGCACAACAGTCAAAAAATCATGGGCATGAGCCCCCTTGAGACAAGCTAAAACTGACTTTGTCTCGGGGTCATATCGAATCGCTCCTCCAAATCATGTACGTGTTTACCATAAAGAGCACTCGCCAAGGTTTGTTGAGGTTTCTTGGGGGCGGTCTCCTTATCAGTATAACCACCTAGATCAATATCCGAGAGAGTTGTTCCAATATTACCAAGTACAAAAGAGTAGTCAGGATCTACCCCCATAACACCAGCGTTTCGCAGGATGTGGTCCTGCAATTTCCACGACTGGGACCTGGAAGCTACAAAGGCATATGCGGAGACATCCTCAGCCGAGAAAATTCCTAAGCCTCCGCAACGCATAGGGAAGGAAGCCAACCTCCACTGGAGGTCCCCAAAATGCGGTCCTCTACACACACAATATCCTCAATTGCCCCCCGCAGGCCCGCATCAAAGATGGACACAACCTCTTTGACATGTTCAGGTTGACAGGTCCGGAGCCCAAACACTAACTTAGCAACCCCCATGCACGAGCGCAACAAAATGAGCTCACTTTGGGGGTCCCTTAGGTCCGGCAGGCGTTTCATAAGTTCAACCGCCCTCAAAGCTCTTTTAGTTGCCAAAGACCGAATAAACCCTGCATCCCGACTAACCGCTCCCCCATGAGTTTAACTCCCGTCGCAGGCCTGCTAATCTCGCTAGGTAATAAACTCGACACTTTCTTCGAATCATCACATGACGGCCAAAATAAATCTCCGTTTTTCGAATATTAAGCCTAAGCCCTAGAGACGCCCCCTCTGAGCGAATAATGCTCAACGCTCTAGCAAACTCCTCAACCTTACCAATGATAGTGCCATCGTCTAAATACTGTCACACCCTCACTTAGGGCCTAGGCGTGTGACCCATAGTTGGTACATGTTTTGTAAATAAATCAGAGTTGTGGGTTTCATTATAGCGGAAGTCTTTAATTAAATATTATTATATGACAGAATTACAGAAATTGTCCTTTATGTTTACACCAAATTCAGTGGGTGTCCTTTATCTTTAAAAGTAACATAACTTATCCTTTACGTTTTAAAATGTTACAACGTTTGTCCTTTAGACCTAACCCAGTTATTTTTTCCCGTTAAGTCAGGTCATGTGCCTTGCACATGAGGGCAAATTAGTACTTTCACATATTTAATTGAAAAGACATTTTAATATCCATTTATTTAAGTGTGTGTGTATATATATATATATATATATATCTTTCTTCTCCAGTAGCCACCACCACCCCCAACCCCCCACTTGCCACCATCAACCTCCAGCGACCACCACCGCTGCACCATCACCAATCACACCACCATCTCTCTCTCTCTCTCTCTCTCTCTCTCTCTGCCACCACCATCACCAATCCCGCCCGCCATTGCCACCATCACCTGAACCCTGAACCAACCGACTAAAGTACCGCCGGAAAAAAGAATCATTTCTCCAGTCACCAGAAAATCCGGTTGAGGCTAAACCCTAGCCGCCGTCAGATCTTGATACCTTCACTGTAGTTGTGTTGCTGAGGCTAAACCCTAGCCGCCACCACCACGCCTATAACAAATCTCCGACCAGCAAACTCCTTTGTTATACAGTTGCGGCGGCAGCGGTGGTGTTGAGTATTCAGCCGGTTGCTTCACGAAGCTCGGTTTTCTTTCAGATCTACAAACTACAGTGAACGACGAAGAGTTTTTCTTGGTCGGTGAATGACGATGAGGATTTAATTTAGGTGTGTTGTAGTTCAGATCTGCAACATGATTGTGAGTTTCCGACTAGTGGCAGAGGGTGATGTCGGAGGATTTAATTTAGGTCGATGTCGGACGGCGGTGTAGTGGCAGTGGGGGTGATGTTGTAGTTTGTGGTGGGTGGTAGGATTGTGGTGGTGCTGTTGATGAGAGGTGGGGGGTAGAGAGAGAACATATAATATTCTTTTTAGTTAATTTATTAAAATGTCTTTTTTAAATAATTGGGTATAATTACTAATTTGCCCTCATATGCAAGGCCCATGACCTGACTTAACGGAAAAAACTAACCGGGTTAGGTCTAAAGGACAAACGTTGTAACATTTTAAAACGTAAAGGATAAATTATGTTACTTTTAAAGATAAAGGACACCCACTGAAATTTGGTGTAAACATAAAGGACAATTTTTGTAATTTTGTCTTATTATATTGAAAACTTATTAAAAACTCGGGTTTAAATACCCGTTTGATATTTCAAATACATTTCATTATAAAACATAACTCTTTTTAATATTTTGAAATAAAATATCTGAGTCATCAGATAACATCTAATGACTATAACTCCAATCTTCTATTCCTTCTTGTTTGTCTGTTCTAACCTTTCTTGTTTTCCTGTAAAATGGTCAGAAAATTCGTCAGCACATAGCTGGTGAAGGACGCTGACTCTAAAAATATCTTTTCAATACCTTTGTGAAACAAAAAATAATACCATTTTGACTATTCATTAGGCACCCAACTACATTGGGATCAAATTACCCTAAGTACCATGTACAATTAATTATATACACAATATCATTTCTCTGAACAGTCTCGTAGACCTTCAGAGGCATGTTGATGATATGCATGGCCTCGGGCAAATGCCGAGTCACCATGTATGTTTGGATCCAGACACATGTATACTCTTAATCAGAGTGTCCATTTATTATTATTGTACACAAAGTTTTAAGGATTCGTAAATCCCATGCAAACATTCTGACTCAATAAAAAAAGTTTAGGGCGTATTCACCTTTTCTGTTTGTAATCAGTTTTTGATACTGATTCCTGTTTTCTGTTCTCCTCTTCTTGTTTTGTTACCTCGGACCTATAGTACGAGAATAACCTTTGTATAAATAACTAGATCGTCGATCTAGCTTTAGACCTTTAGTCTATTTTGGTATAACTTCAACCTTGATAAAATTATTTGTTTATATAAAACAATTGGACCTTTAGTCCTTTTATTCATTTACCAATTATATGCTACGTTTTTTCTTCAGGAAGAAATGTCTATACTGAGTTTCTTCTTCAAGAAGAAACATTAGTTAACTATACTCTTTGAATGTTATATTTCTTAATATTAAAGAAATATTATTTTAACTATAACCTTTGCTTAAGAATAGTTATATTATTCTTAATCGTAATCAAGGTTCGGGTTATACCCCCGACTATGTCCGAAGCCATTTATAATAACAAAATAATAACTTAGGCAGAACCCCTTACCTCGCACGGTATTCGGAGTTAGATATTCCTAAGTTTATACGGGTAGCACTTCTACTCTATATGCACGTGTATCGAGGCGTTCTTGATCAACCTTCCTTGGCACGCAAATCGAGGCGATATTCACGTGTCGTCGGGTCGTGCACGTACTTCGAGGCGGAGTGTCGTGTTACCTTTGGTTGACACGCACTTCAAGGAAAAACACCGGGTATTTGGCACGGATTACAAGGTAATATTTGTCGGGTCGGTGGCACACAAAACGGTGCATATCATGTAAAACGAGGTAGAGAGAGTGGAATTCTAGAGAGATGGTGGATGTGGGTGTGAGGGAATGAGCCGTGAGGCTCCCCTTTTATAGCCAAAATATGGTCCCATCGCGATATGCGATGGGCCCCTTCTTCAATGGCGTCGCGTATCGCGATGCCCCCTTTTCTGAGATTACGCCACGTATTGCTACGTGGCCTGACACGTGTCCTGCCCTGCTGCCACGTGTCACCGGAGTGTGACACGTGTGTGATGCGTCATCACGGCCCATCGCGCTATCCGATGGCCGTCTTCTTGGACTCATCGCGTATCGCGATGGGTCCCTGTATACAAATTTTCATTTTCAGTCCCTTGTCTTTGATAGCTTGTCACATCTAGGTCCAGTTATCGTTGTCCAAAAATACTAAGGCGGCTCTCAAGCGGCTCGCGGCGATGGGAGCGTGCAAAGTGCGCCATCAAAGCGCCACATTGTGCCCAACGCCCTTCGCCGTCGCCTTCGCCTTCTCCATCGCCATCGTCCTCGTCCTCGCCCGAGCCCGAGCGCGTCGGGTGCTACGCACCCTCCGCTAGGACTACTTGGTGCATGATATTCATAAAAAAATATTACTATGGAAAATCTCTTCCTTATAAAGAGCTTCCATTTCTTTATCACTTTCCATGTGGGATGGATTCCATCTTCCTTATTTATACCTTAGTGGAATGCTTCCAATTTCTTACATCTTCCAATGTGGGATGGAGTTTTATTATTTTCCTTCATATGGGAATACTTAACTTAGGAAGTATTTTTATTTCCTTATTTTTCTTATATTTTCTTATTTAATATTTTTCCATGACTTGTCTTTGAGATTATTTTTGATTCCTTAACTTTCCTAAGTTGTCAAATTTGGATCGAATTTTTGGGGATGTTACAAATACCAAGCATGGAAGGGCAAGGAACATGTCCCCTGCACCCTAAGAATGAGCGGATGAAGGACCAACGCAAAAAGAAGAGGGCCAAGAGGGTCCCCTTGCTGCACCCCCAGTAAAAGCCCTAATATGAGTATCCCCCACATATAAACGGGCGGGGCGGGCATATAAAAACTGGACCCATGGGAAGATGGATGGACATATGTAGCTAACTTCCCTGAGAAGGGTCGTCCGATCCACCTCGTTGAAGGCGTTAGAAAAATCAACAGTGAGCATAGCCAGGGACCCGTCAGAATGAAATGCGCTCAAAAATCTGTTAGCACTGTGCAATACCGCTTCTGCCCCATTAGGGATCCCAACCCCAAATTGGAAATCTCCTAGATAAGCAGACACCTTTTTCCCTATTTTATGAATTGTGGCTTTCGACACCAATCTTCTCCAAATGGCCCCCACTGCGATGGGTCTTATTCCATTGTCAGGCTTCAACAGGGGGTCAACGGTACCGAAGCAATGAACTCCGCTAGAACTTTAGGACAAAGCCCCCCAAGCCACAAATTGACAACATCAGTGACGGCCTTTAAGAGCCCGGAGGCGGTTGGAGACCCCTGGCCACAGAAAGCATCTAAAATATGTTGGGCCCGCAAACCATCCCTCCCACAAGTTGTACCTTTCGGGAAGGTTTTAATACATTCCAGCACACAATCACCGTCCACCTGCAAGGCTGGTTCCGATGGCACGACGGAGGGCATGGTCGGGGGTCCACCACAGGATGTTTATCTATCAATGCTCTCAATGTATCCCCCCCAGCAGGCGCGACTCCGGATGAACACATGACTTTGATCGCCGCTGTGTAATGGCCATCCGCTACCTTCCGGAGGCACTACTTGATATTGCCCCATCCCTCTTCTTTATGTTGGCAATCCCACATACAGGAAGTTCAATGAGCGGTAGCACCAACTCTTCTAAACATGCCCCATCTTTCCAAACAGCCAAAGCCCGCATAATGGATCTACATTGAAGTGATTATCTGTTACCCGGGCCTTCGTTCCTGCCTAGTAGCCGGTTTGACAACACGTAATGTGCAACGAGGAAACAAAAAAAGTTTAAACCAAGCCTCAATAGACCCCGGGGCATCCACCACTTTACGGAGCCCCCTGACAAAGCCTGGGCAAAAGCCATGCGACACGCGTGCGGGGTACTCTTGACAGTAGCAATAGGAATGGCGAGGATGCGCTCAAGGAGAGCGACATCTACCACAAACTTCTCAGATAGACCACTCCCAAGTTCCACCTCCGAATCGCGGGGTTCAGGGATCCCCACAATAAAATCAAAGTCGCCTCCTGCACGTGGGGTGCATTTAACCACTTCTTTTCCGTTCAAACAAGGCTAATTCAAGGCATGCATGGCCAATCTTTTTCTTCAAAAAATTGTATATTAATTTTTAGTATATCCCTATTTTATAAGATTTTCACATCAACGTGAGATTATTAATTTTTAAAATAATGGGATGTTATAACACGTTTAAGGTTATCTGGGTTTAGTGAGACCCATACCCGTGAATTTGGGTCAAATGCATGAGAAACCTTCATTTATAAATAAAACAATCTGGTGGCTTAAGAGAATATAAGAAGCAACCAGAGAGCATTTAAGGATTTCATTTATATATATTTAAGATTAAGATTATTAGACCTATAGTTGTTTATCCTTTAAGAAGCAACCAGAGAGGATTTAAGGTTTTCTTTTATATATATATTTAAGATTAAGATTCTTAGTTTTATAGTTTTTTTTTATCCTTTTCCTTTTTTTTTTGCGCGCAACATGTATTGTAATTTATTTGCATCCTCATATGTTGTTTAACATTATTCGTTTATAATATTTATATATGTTTTTGGATTTTAATTTTATTTATTGTAAGAAAGTTAATAATATACTTAGGAGTTGATAAAAAGGGCTTCATAAATAATTGAGATGTTATATCCGGTTTAAAAGTTATATGGGTTTAGTGAAACCCATGACCCACTTATTTTATTTGCAATAAAATTGTTTTGTTAATTATAAATAAATATATATTTTTTAAAATAGATATAAATTTTTAGTATATCCCTATTTTATAGGATTTTTCATAACAAATATTTGATGAGATTAATTTTCATATAATGAGATGTTATAACCCGTTTAAAGGCTGTCTGGGTTTGGTGAGACCCCATATCCATGAATTCGGGTCAAATGCATGAGAAGCCTTCATTTAAAAATAAAGCAATAGGGTGGATTCCATAAAAAGGGGGAGTGACCACATCGCAACACGTAGGATTTTTGGGTCTCGTTTATATATATTATAGATTACTCAACTTATTTGTTATTCTATGACTCGCTCACATAATAGATATGCAAGCCTAAAGATCGAAGACTTTGGGTTTGATCCCAAGCAAAGGGGAAATTTGTGTAATTTAGGAGTGAATAGGATTAAACATTTGATGCTAAACAAACAAAAAAACCATAATTGAGTATTTAATTGTCTTAAATTGGATGTTTTGTATCGTATATTACTTTCTTATCTAATTTAGTTGAGTAAATGATTCTTTTGCTGATAAGGTATATATTCTCGGTTATTCTGATTGTAATTTGCTTATGCTATCCTTTGCTATTATATTAATCACTGTTACCCGATTTATAGTTGTTTAGGTTCTACTTCAGGGGTGTTTGGGATTGCTTATTTCAAGCAACTTATAACTTATTAGCTTTTGAAAAAGTTAAAAGGTGTTTTGTATTGCGTGTTATGATGAGAGGAAAAGTTAATAAGTTACAACGTTGTAGCTTATTAACTTATGAGAAAAATTATAAGGAGGTAAAATAAGGAATCCCAAACACCCCCTAGCTTCATCTCTATATTGTATCCTTGAAATTGTTTTATTATTTTTAATTTCCACTGTTTTAATTAGTGATGAGCAACTTAACCGTCATAACTGTTAACCAAACCATAACTGAAGTAATTACCAAACAAATTTTAACTGAAAATTGACATAACCGATGGGTTGATTTAATGATTTTTCGAAAACCACCAAATGTGGGTCGGTTTTGCTTAAACATAATTCCAGACCTACCATAACCGAAACAACGCATTCATTTAACCGATAATATGTTTAGATTAACTTTCACCAAACATGTTGTCTGATTTTTGGCTTTGTGTTTGTTATCAAACTAATTTAAAATTTCATTATTGGATTATATAATGCCCTTTTTATATTTAATACTTGGTATTTATACTGTGGATTATATATTTTGTTGGATTATGTTATGTCGTTTTTTATTATTTGGTACTAGGGATGCGCATGGTACCGTACCGGTATCGGTACCGAAATATCAATCCCGAAAATCACAAATTCTTGGTACCGGCATCGAAATATTCAGTTTGGTACCGAGACGGTACATGTATTGAAGGTAAAAATTCGGGAAATACCGGTACTAGTACCGTACCGATCCCGAAACTCAAAATTTTGGTACCGAATATTCGGGACCAACGGTAACAAATCGGTACCGATTTCGGTACTGGTACCGAATTTGCTCTTCCTTGTTTAGTACCAAGCTTTTATGTCCAATTACATTGTTTTGGTTATGGTTAACCGACCCATAACTGATTTGCTATAAGATTCAAAACCGCCATAAAGGATCGGTATAAGTAATGGTTATGGGTTTGGCCCCAAACCGACCCATGCGCAACCTAGTTCAAATAAATTGGATTTTGTTGACCCTTGCATGACTTTTATAATTTGTTGGTTGACATAAAATGCTGCCTTCAAAGTGGTGAAAGGATTGTCTAGTCAGCATATGCAATTTAGAGATAAATACGCTTAAGATCATCTCCAATGTAATAATGTAAAGTCAAATCGTTGAGAGCCGTCTAATACGGGTGATAGAAAGAAAAGAGCGCGAGGAGGGATCGTTGGCAATCGAGTAACCTGTGAAGAGTAGTGAGAACAGAGGAGAGAATGGTCGCTTGTTGGTTTTTTAAGCAGGCACGCAGGGCCGGGCGCCAACGTGGAGTCACGTGTGAAGCTCTGCGTAAGTGTTTGTCTAGTTCGGTAATAAATTAACACAACGTTATCAAAGTGATGATGCAATTAGAAAATCTTTAGTTATTCAGTTGAACAAATGATGCATGTAAACATGAATTGACGAGGATAAAAGAAATTTTAGAGTTTTTATTGTTTCTCACACTTATAAGTTAAAACCTTATATTGCTGCCAACATCACATAAACAATCAATAATGTAGGACATATACATTGTACTCAACAATGGCATCACCGGTGCTAGCATTGCGAGAATAAGTCTTTGCAAGCGCATACCCACGTGCAAATCGAAAGAGACCACTTCCACCAACAATCGGCATCTCTCTCACCGGTGAAAACAAAGCATTCGACCCTAATATGCTCAAAGTGCTACCATTGTACTTTCCTTCAGTGAAAACATAATTCAAAGCCATTAGCAGTCGGGCGTCATTTAGACCATCGAATGCATATATCCCTTGTGCCCTTCCCACAACCTTTGAGGTTGGTTCAGGACCCGCTGTCAATAGGTCATCAATTACGGCGGTAATACCAAAGAAGGTACTGGAGGTGTTGCTCGTGGGCGCCTCAGCTACCCTGACCACGGTGGGGTGGTCACCACTGATTATGTCATGGAAATAGAAGTGAATGTGAGTTAGTTTTTCTTTCTTGAAACCAAGTGATTTTGATGACAATTTTCTTGAAAACTGATGGGATTGTGCTTGAAGGAGAGATGAGATTATGAAAAGGGTAAAAATGATACTTTTGTATTTGGGGAGAGTTTGATTCATGATGGAGAGTTGAAATGAAGGGAGAGGGTTGTGAAATGGTGTTATGATGGATTAATAGTGGTAGGGTTTGGTGTTATATATAGAGATAAAATGTGTTTTGTGGAGAAGTACATTAGTAACCTATACTTACTACTAGCTAGTTACTATGGTGGAGATATCAACTATACATGTATGTTATGTGGTGACGGATTCAACATTTTTATTTAGTGAGCAAAAAACAAGCTGTTAAAATTGTTTTGATCTTGCTGAAAGTCGATTATTTTTTATATTAATATGTCATAGTTGAAAAAAAAAAGAAATAAAGAAAAAAAATCCACCATAAAACAAACTACATTTTTCACATTGCATCATAGATTAAAACTAGGCACAATATTATATGTTTTTACATAATGTAAAACTCAAAGAAATTATCTTTTCTGAAAGGAGTCAACTTCTAAGTTATGATTAATATATAGTTCATGACATGGACGCATTATCAAGAAATAATTAAATATAATCGCGTGTCTCATATGATGAATTCTTTATCAATTTTAACATTTTCTCTCGTTATCATAATCACGTCTTTACCGGTTCTTTTTATTCACATCCATCTTTGTTTTTTTAACAAATTATTATAAAGCAAAACAGAAAAATGTTTATGACCATAATATTATCAATTTCCATGGTGGTGCGGCGGTGACAAGAAAAAAAGTGATGGAGTTTCCATGGTGGTGCAGCGGTGACAGGAAAAACGATGAGGGGTGAAGGTGGGTGGTGGTGGAGGTGGCTAGTTGGGTGGTCCTGGTAATGGTGGTTAGCTTTTTTTCTTTCTTTGAGAAGAAAGATGAAGTATTGATGGTGTGAGACCGGCAATTTTTTTAAGAAAAAATGGCACATAAGCAAGGCACATCATCAAAATATTGACAGAGTTACTGTCACATTAGTTTGACAGTGCCAAAATAAGATAAGGTGGAAGTTGGGAATGATGAAAAATTAACATTTTGTTAGTTGAGATTGTTCCCGAATAATGAGTGAAAGTTGAGATTATTTTAATTCAACAACCCATTTGCTTAAGTACTTTTATCAGTTAATTTTTTTTTCTTTGATTCTGCATTTGACTTTCTTGAGGGAATGAGGGGTGTATATGTGCATTTTATTGAAAAATAAGAAAAACCTCTTATATAGGCTTGATGATCACAATTTTTGCTTAAATAGACATTGACTTTTACATTTCAAATAGCCAATTTGAAAACAACTTATTAGAGGACGACATATAAGCACGGACAACACTCCTTCACAGCCCGCACTCCAAGAATCCGGTCGCGTCATAGCCGAATACCTATTATCTGACCTTTTTAAAACCCGGCCACACCACAATAACCTGGCTCCATCATAACTCACTTGAACAAATGTAAAAGTCAACACCAATCCGGCTATTTCATAGCTCACTTGAGAAAATATAAAATTTAATGGCAACCAGGCTCTTTCATAGCTCACACTCCAATAATCCGACTCATTTATAGCCCACGATAATTCGGCTCCTTCACAACCCACACATTGCTTCCTCCACAATCCACTTAAAGCGCCTACATGCCTATTTAAAGAGATTTTTCCCATTGAAAATTGCTACAATGTGTTTTGGAACAGGCATTACCGATCGACCACAAACCTCCGCCATATAACACTAATTGTAAAACTAGCCGGGTTGAGAATCTTGAACCACCTTTATTTGAGTCGGCTAGTTGTGGTGCTAACCGTTGATATGGCGAACAAGAATGATGGTTGAACTTAGAATATTTTCACAACTTTTTTTTTCTTTTCAAAATCCCGTTTGCTACTTATTTTGTTTATTTGAATCTTCATAGTTCATATTTTAGTCAACAAATTTCATGCTAAAAAACAAAATAATTTCTTTATTTGTTTGAAATTACTTATTTCTATTTCTTAATTAATGTTATATTTATGATTATCTAGTTACAATTTTTTTTTGAAAGGCATCTACTCATGTGGTTCCCTAAATGGACGGGTCAAATGACTGGTTCCTTATTCCTGCTTCATTAGTGCCCATTGATTATTTTAGTTCTACCCACCAATAATGTTTTTATCCTATTAAAAGAATGATAGTTGAGAAACAAGGTCTTTGAAAAAATAATCACCCCGGAAACAAGTGGAAGAACTTAAAACTTAAATTTTCTATGGGTGATCTCAAGGTTAAGAAAGTTTTTCATTTTTTCATAAATTGGCAGCATCAGTGCGACTATGATTAAATTCTGTAAGTATGCATTATACTTTTATTTGATCATCTGTAATAAGTATTATAAGAACGGATAAAGCTCACGCACCATCACCGAGCATTATGAGCGTTATGATGCATGAGTGTTTACGTGGCTTGAACACCCCTTGAAGTAGTGATGATTGAAAGAACATCAACCACTACATAAATTTTGTATAAAAAGTGATAATGATGTGACTGATAATTCGTTAGCCTTTGGTTGGTGTTCTTGGTAAATAAAGTTTCGCCATTGACTCTAAAAAGTAAGTGTGTTGGTTTCATTGATTCCAAGTATCATCTTTTGGTCGCTATCGATCTTAACTAACGAATTGGCTGCTGATGGTCCCATCTTTTAACGTCTTTGTTCCCAATGGTCCGCGACTTACAAAATCCTAACATCGTTAATTGTAGGTCGCCGGAAAAACGTTTTTGGCCAAAAAACTTTTTATTTTCGGAAAACTCAACATTTTCGTCCCAAACATCTTTGTAACATTGGATTGGACATTTATGAACAATTTTCTAGTAAAAGCCTCAATTATTGATGTCGACAGAACCCTAGAGCCATCGTCATGATCGATTGGTGGTGCTTAAGTGATGTTTGTTGGTTGGTGATGGCGATGTTCATGTGGTGTTTTCCGGTAAAAAATGTGACTTTTCTGGCCAAAAACGTATTTCGGCAACCTACAAGTAACGGCGTTAGGATTAAGTTAGTCGCTGACTGTTGGGAACAAATAGGTTAAAGGTTGGAAACATCATCAGCCAATTCATTAGTTACATCCGGCAACAAACAAAAGATGATAATTGGGATCTTAATAAAAATCAATAGACCAAAAAGGTATGGTTGTTAAATGGCTATTTCATTGTTCCATGTCATGGATTTTTTTTTAAAGAGTCATGGATTGCTTTAAGGGGGGGGGGGGGGGGGGGGGGTTGTTTTTCCATCACTTGAAACACCCAATGAGGGTGTGTCATCTCATCCCACCACATTTCATTACTAGTGATGGAATTTAGTGAGGGGTGGTGGTATATATATATATATATATATATATATATATATATATATATATAATGGTTCAAATAAGAATAAGAAGTTTCCTAAAAATGGTAAGAACCAACAAATTTTTGACATTTAGCATTACAAATTATGGTGAAAGAACAATTATAGGAAACTATGTCGGTTATTGGTAATTTTAAATATCAACCATTGATTAACATGATCCAATGGCTATGATTTATTCTTAGTCTTTCTAGAAAACTACTTATTTTTATGATAACCCTCCCATATATATAATGCGATTGATGGTGTACCAGAGGAGAGAGAAACCACGGACCACTCGATGATTGACACGTCAGGCGGGAAACTCAAGAAACTGCAGACTGACTGTCAACAACGTCATACACGTCTTGTCAGTTGCTCCCAAAAAGTTTCTCTCCCCACCACGTCATACAAATTATCCGACTTTCAAAATTCAAAATTATCTTCTACAAATATTTTCTCTAAAAAAAAGAGAGAAGAGTTGGATATTTACAAAAGACAAAAAGTTTTTTCTCATTAAATGTTTACTACAAATATAGAAAGAAAAGTTACAAGTCACAACATCTAAACCTATTCTAAGGGCTCGAGGTGGTTTTGCCTTCCGGATCCTTCAATGACGTGTCTTCCGAAGAGTCATCCTCAGACTCCTCGTCCAAGTAGACCTTCAACTGCTGCACACCGTCATTAGCGGAAGCAAACTCCGGAAGCATGTCTTGGAGCGGGAAGCGTAGATCATCGTGTTCCTCGACCCGTGTTTTCCGCTCCTGTTTGACATCAAGGCCATGAAGAGGATGATCTTTGAATGAGCGGTTACTTTGAGCATAGTTCATCCCTTCATGAAATCCTATCACACGTCCAAGGGAAGAAGAAGCAGTCATTACATTAGCAAAGCTGTCAGTAAGCTCCTTGCTTCCCTTGATATGGCGGACGACCTGCAAGGACAAAAATACAAAAGTCTTCAATATCAATAATAAGAAATAAGCAATGAACATTCGAAGAGGGGAAAACTTACAGTATCAACCCCTCGGGTGAGGAACCACTGACGGTCATGTTCCGCCCGCTCAGCTCGCGCCTGAAGCGCTTGGGATTCCGCTACCATTTTCTCATGAGCCTGAAGGAGAGAGTCATAAGCAGTTTGAACCTCAATGGCACTTTTGTCTTTAAGATCATTTTGCTCTCTCTGCACCTTTAGCTCAGCCTCAATTTCCTGAATTCGAGTGCCCTGGAGAGACACTTGATCTTCCAGGGCTGAGTTTGCTCCTTGCGCCCGGACCAAATCATCCCTTTCTTATTGAGCCTTGGCCCGAGCGGCCTCAAGAAGGGAATTTTGCTTCTCACAAGCTTCCTTCCATCGGCGAGCAGCTGCAGCGTTACGATCTTGCTCGCTCTTGAGGGCATTCTCCGCGTCGACCTGCTTCCATTTAGCAGTTTGAGCCGCGACACGGTGCTCCTCAGCCTCCTTCTTTGCAGCTTCAGCAGCTCGGCGAGCCTCCCCCACCTTCCCGCCTAGAGTGCGCCACTCACATAAAACCTCTTGGCTACCAGCTAAGGCATTGGCCAAATGATAGGCTACATTTGTATGAAGGTCGTGGCGGGAAAGGTCACGTTGATAAGACATTTCAGCAGGGGGCGCACAATGTTTCATGAAACTCATACAAACCCCGGGGTCAGTAAACCGGGATCCGTTGGTAATATCCCAGGGAGGGACAAACAAATCATGTCTGTCACCCAAGTTCGCATCCTATAATAGCGGGAACCTGAGGACTCTAGGCGAGCTGGGAAAGGAGATGATTGTTGAGGAGGAGGGCGCTGAGGAGTCTCATGACTCCTAAAACCCCCTGCATCCACAGGCGGGTCATCCCCCTGAAAACTCGTACAACCCCCAGCCTAGAAAAGATAGTCAAAACGGTTATCATTCCCAGACTGATTGTTGGGATCTTCCACTGAAGTGTCAACGGGAGGAGTCGACACCCTCCCTTCTATAATAGTATCAGTTGGAGGAGAGGTCGGTTGATCTTCCACGTTGGTAGTACTTGGCGGAGTAGAAGGTCGATCTTCTACCTCCTTTTCCGGAAGAAGTGAAGGTTGCTTTTCCATTTGAGGGGTTAGAGTAGGCAACCTCTCGGACACATTTTTCGGTAAGATCGATGGATCTGCACAAAGGTTACGTTCAGCTAAACAGTACAAAATGGCAAAATATTTTAAAAGAAATACGTACCTTCTACCGTGTCAATGCGATCAGCAAGACAGTACTGTGGCTTCTTAGGAAGATGGGTTTTTCGTTTCTTCTTCGAAGGTCTCGCCTCAGCACCTGCAGTCTTGGCGCCCGCTTGACCTGCTTGAAAAGCCATAAAAGCCCTCGTCTTCTCTAATTCTGCCAATAATTGGGAGACAGAAGAAGACTCAGGTATATCGTCATCGGACTCTTTCTCCTCTGGAGAGGAGGAAAAATCGGAACCATCGCCATCATCATCACTCGATAATAAAGTGGTGATCGTCCCATCAGAAGTAATAGCAATAAGCGGATGAGGGTTTAGAACATACGCACCTGTCTCAAATGTGGCGTTAGAGACAATAGGTTCAGCCCGCACCTTCTTTGGAAAAAGGAAACGAGACTTGGTCTTCTCAAGAATAAGTAGGTCCCCGGCATCTCGAATGCCATGTCGGACACAACCTCTATTCTCAAAAAGGACATTGAACATAGAACCTCGACCTGAAAGGATAAAAAGTTTAATCATGAAATACTTCAAAGAAGAGGAAAACAGCATGGGTAACTTACGTTCATACAAGTCAACAAAAATGGGCTTCATAAACTCTAAGGCCCATAAACGGCTCATGCCTGCCCACACCAGAGCTTCCTCCGGTAGCGCCCGCATCGGTGTTGGTTCCGCCATTAGAATACGGAACCAATCACGCCCTTCATGGGCAGCTGTAACAACGTCCGGAAGACGAGAGTTAACTGGACGGCGGACCATGGCAACAGGTACCACGTCCTCAGAAATTCAAAAAATATTGCTACGCCAATCGGCAGACACCTTCTCAACCTCGTATCCAATACTTCGGTCGGAAAACCCTTGGCAGGTATACCAACCATCGCGGATGGCAAGACGGTAGAAAATGGGAAATCGATCAACGTGTGGAACTAGATCACGTGCTATACATACGAATTCGTAATGTCGAATTCGCATTACAATACGTGGATGTAGTTGGGATAAGTGAATTCCATAGGCGGTTAACAAATACATAAAGAATTTCGTCAAAGGAAGACGGAAATTCCCACAGGAAAAGTAATCGGCATAAACATCCATTTTACCGGGTGGAGATAAACTGGCTATAGAGCCCGGTGAAGGAAACTCCGGCTCCCACTCCGATGGAATGCCATACGTCTCTAGTAATCTTTCATACTCAGAGTAGTCCCATGAGATCTCTATCTCATCAACTTCGGTTTGAACATTCGACATTGCTGACGATTTTGGCTTAAGAATTATGGAGAAATTCCAAAGCTCTAAAATCAGAAGGAGAACAAAGAAGGAAAAACAAAGGCGATAAAGCTTCAATAGGAAGTTTTCTCTTCCTTTTATACCCATCGCAATTAATGCGATGGGATATGAACAGTGGAGAGATAAATTCATCGCGAACATAAATGAGCGAATGAAACATAAATTAACGGACAAAAGCGAACATAAAGGAACATAAATTAACGGACAAAAGCGAACATAAATGAACGAACATTAACGAACATAAATGAGCGAACAAAACATGTGTTCATGTTCGTTTAATTAAACGAACACAATTTTTTTGCCAGTGCTCTTTCATTTATCAAATGAACGAGCATAAACGGATTTTCCGCCGAACAGTTCAGGAACTGTATACCAAACGTTCAATTCGTTTACAAGCCTAGATGACATATTTGATACCTATGATTGCTTTAGATGCTACATATTATCAGCGAAAACAATTCTATTACAAAATTTTAATGCCACACGTGTGTGCACATGATCGCCGTGAATGACCAGATGCCAGAGAGAAATGTGAAACCTTTAATTTATTGCCACCACTAAGTACACACTTCTTGATCTGTTCATGTTCTTTTATTTCAACTTTTCAAGTATTAAATAATTTAAAATCCTGGGTGGGTTTGCATTTCGGGAAGTAAAAAAGTATTTATCTTTTAAAAAAAATTAAAAGAAACCGTGTTTTGAATTTGGGAAGTGAAAAGAGACGAAAAGTGAGTTCTTGTTTTTCTTTTGGTATTTGTTAAAACAATATTATATATGCCCGAATCGATTTTTTTTCTTTATCAAGCATATATGTTACGTAAATAATCTTACCTCAATCTTAATTTCATAAGAAATGTCTCACTTCAAATATCATTAAAATGTTTTAAGTTTAATATATAAATCTTACATCAATCATAGACAGTTTCATAAGGAATGTCTCCACTTAAATATCGTCAACGTGTTTTGAACTTATTGGTAATGGATAAGAGAAAAATTTCATAGTTAAGTGTGTGGTAACAAAAAAGCATATTCATGAGCTCCGTGTGAGAAAACAAATAATATTGGTGGTACGATGACCCATCTCATTGAAGACGATGAGTCTTCGGGTGTTCAAGGGGTCACCATACACAAATCCCACATCTGATTAGGATAGTTGGGTCAACCGCACTGATGACGATGAGTCCATAAAAGGAGAGGAAGTTTGATTGTAACACTCTAAACAAATCCTATATTGGTTCGGGACAGGAGATATTCTTGAATCTTGATTCATAAGTATTGCACATCTCAAATTTCATCAGCACATTTTAAGCTTTATGACAGTGGATGTGAATGACAATGAACTTCACCAAGGTGACAAAAACAAATATATGTGAGCTCCTATAAGCAAAACATACAATATTAATTGCACGAGAAGCACACTTTTACAAATAAAAAAATGGACCATTTCTAGATTTGTGTGTATAATTTCAATAACCAATAAGAACACATATGAATGACTAATGCCACTCAAGAAAATCAAAAGTAAATCCAAACAAAAAAATTAAATAGATAAAAGGTAAATAAGTTGATAATATTATTACGTTTTATAAAAAGAAATTGACGAAAAAGATGGTGATCATATCCAATGATAGAAGTTGAAATAGCAAAAATATTTATCACATGAGACACATGATCATACTAAACCCAACACTATATGTCTTAAAATACGATACACCATAACCATCTCCTTTCGTCTTCACCCTATCCATCATGGCCAAAATTCTCTCCAAATACAAATATGCCTTTTTTACCATTTTCATATTCTCATATCTCCTTCAAGCACAATCCCATCAAGTTTCAAGAACATATATTATCACCAAAAAGTTTCAAAAAAAATAAACTGCGGTTTTCGTCCATGTGGTTTGTCTAAATTTACGATTTTAGTCCAATAGTTTCTAATTGTCTTTTTTCGTCCTTGTGGTTTCATTTTGCTTTCAATTATATCCTAACCAACTAACCCCGTTAAATCCACCTGGTTATGTCCATCACCTTGAGGGGCAGTTTGGTAATTGTACTCCCAAAAGAAACCCCAACCAACCCTAAATCCTTGATTAAAAAACCATCCAGTTGTCTTTTTCAATTGTTTTGTTCGATACCACATTCGAAACCCTAGAAGAACAATGAACCACAATTCCAAACTCTAGACGAACAAACAACGACGATTCATCACTGATCTTGGATCATGGCGCTTAGTCTCTGGTGGCTTCGATCTCCACAAGAAAAGTTTGACCCCGATCACTACAAAAAAAATGTCATATAGTGGCATACAAAAAATGCCACTAAAAAGCAAGAAAGTGCCACTAAAGACCCCTTTAGGAATGTGCGGCACACAAAAAAGTGTCACTAGAAGCTGTGACGCTAAAGCCTTTTAATGGCACTTTTTTGGTATGCTGCACAAAGTTTTATGCTTTTTGTGGCATTTATTTTTTTGCCATAGTATAAAGAAAAGACATTTATGGCACATTTTTTGTGCCCTTAAAAAAGTAATTTTAGTTACATATCCATACTAGTTTTATTGGCACTTTTTATGCCACAATATAATGGAAATTTTTGCAACATAAATCAAATGATCTACAATATAAAATATAAACTAAAAGTTCTATATATTGTAAATGTGAAAATCATAATATTATAACTTTAATAATAAGTTCAATCCGAAACATATTCTAAATGTTATTAAAAAAAATGGTGTAACAAGTAACATATTCCAAATTGCAAATGATTACACAATGAGTCGAAACATTCTTTTGGGATAAGAGTTTGACTTTCATATTACTTTTCTCCAATGCTTCAATGAGTCTAAACCTTCTTTTGAGGGAGAATTTCACTTTCTTAAATCTAAGCTTCAAAGCTTCTCATGATATATGTGCTGCCATCATCAACCATATTAAGCATTAGTATTGATTCAAAACAAATCTAAAAGTCCTTTTATTTATAAAAATGGCATGAACACCTCTCAATTAGAGAAAACACCAACATATAAAAGCAAGCAAGGTGAACCTGACCGACAGGGACCAATTTTCAGGATGATTTGCTATTCTACATGAGGACATGATTTGTGTTCATACGAAAAAACCTGCAGAGTTGAGACCATTTTCAACTTCTCTATTCAAGTTTCTAGCTTCACTTACCTGTAACCATTTACAAAAAGAGGTGATACAAAGGTTACAAAACATATAGACAACTCAAACTAATATATTAGCACACGTATATACACAGGTTCTCTGAACTACAAATATACTTAAAGATAGGTGTTAAATACAGAATGGTCAATCACATATCAAGAAGAGGCTTATAGGCTAAAGCCGGAAGTGTGTTCCTCTAGTGGGTGCTTACATATAATGTTGGTACATCACTTAGTCTTTTTTTCTTGGATAGTCTGACCTTGAAATACACCAAGTCTTATGAGTGTAGCCTTAAAATGCCTAAAATAGGCCGTTTTGACTCGTTATGTAACACACCTAACTTGTCCACTTTTCCATCTCTAACAGTGAAACAAAAATAATAAAATACATAACATAAGAATATATACTAAAGATATACAGCAGATAATTACCAATTAGCAGGCAATTTAGGTCAAAATCATATATGAACAGTGTGTTTGGACACATAGTTGTATAGTTTCGTCAGCTATAATTGTTGCACGGTACCTGTGAAGTCAAGAAAGATCCTTTTATTTAGCCATGAGCAGTTGGTCAACTCAAAAGCAACCAAAAACAAAAAACTTTTTTGTAAAATTGATTCAAGTCAGTTGTTGGATATGTTAATTTCGATTTGGAATATATTTAGATAGTTGGTAGAAGTTGAATTTGTTTCCCAAATCAAGTATCATGCCAATTTCTAGTTATTGATTTGTAACTTTTAAAAGTAACCAGTTTTGACCTAACCCATTTCTAAATATGTCGAAAACAGTTTTGACATGGCCCACTTGTAAAAACACCCGAGTAACTTAAAACCTAAAGTAAAAAACAAACAACACCCTTAAGAAAAACTAGTAAAAAAGCACATGACATCAAAATATGAACTTATAACGTTTCTTGCCATGTTATCGACATACACACATCCTTCTATCCTTTTACGCGTGCGTTCAAACATTTGGGCTAAAATAGAAAAAATGCTTGTTTGGGTCATCATTTTTCTGTATTGATGATAACATAAACATCAACCAAAACATATGGAACAACTAGAAAAACACAAATCCCATACAAAACAAAAAAATATTACCATCTCGTCACGTCCTATCAAAACTTTTTGGACCGCCCTTATGCATATTTTTTTGGCACTTGAATCCCTTAGCCACAAACAACGCTTCTGCATGTTCAATTATATATGCAATTCAGTTGACCAAGTACATCAAGAGAAAAATCTAAATAACAAATAGTAGTTATAGAGACTTTGTCTTAAGAAGACTACTAACATTTTTATTATTCCATAAGCTCAACAGTTGTGAGAAAGCATCTTCATGAATGCTTTTAGGTCTGCTCTTCCTCATTTTGTTTTGTTGTATGTACATCAATAGAAATGTTTTTCCATTAGCCTGCATTTGTATAGCTTATAACAATGTTCAACTGACGTTGGATTCAAAAAGTTAATTAATATTAATATCATCTCAAATACATAACTAATTAACAATTTGAATGGCAAAAAAGGAAATAACAAATAAATAACAATAACTTCATCAAAACTGCATATTGAAATTCAGGATCAAGACAGCTTACAAATTTAATACATATTCAACACATAGTAAAAGAACACAGGTTCACAGTTGGAACTATTCTAGCAGTTTTACTATATCTATAATATAGTATTTGGTGGATCAACAAGGGGCTCATGACTTTGGAAAACAAAGGATTAGAAGGTACCGGTCATGATCATGTATT
Source organism: Bidens hawaiensis (assembly GCF_021521415.1). Taxonomy (NCBI): domain Eukaryota; kingdom Viridiplantae; phylum Streptophyta; class Magnoliopsida; order Asterales; family Asteraceae; genus Bidens; species Bidens hawaiensis. Next base: position 61,816 of record NW_027498408.1, on the reverse strand, counting down.
ATGAACAAGTGTTTATGAAAAGTAAATGGTATAAGGATCTGGTACAGACACTATTGGAATTATTATGAAATTTGTCTACATAAGACTTGCATTTTATAAACCAAACAACATGATTGGAATGCATAAGTATACACAAATACAAGAAATTGATAACTTAAATCATTAATGAATCAAACTTAGGGTCACTTTTCGAGAACATATGGCGTCGTATTCTATTTGTATCTCACACTGATAACAAAGAATCAATAAAAAAACTAGAAGAATACACAAAACTACATAGTTACGTCATTTTACATAAACACATAACCACTCGTTTATTTATCAACTGAACATATACATTACTGACCTAGCATTGAAGCACCTATTGAACCACTCGCAGCCGTCAATTTTCTGGTGATTGAACCACTTCTGATTAGATTACTGTCCGATGCATCCTTTTGGCGATTGAATTACACACAATTACCGGAATTAGGTAGTTCCGCTAATGGTTGAATTAGGGTTATGCGGTTTGAAAGTTGAGAGGAAAACTAAAAATTTTAAAGTAATTGCCACAACTATTAGGTCTGATTTTGGTTTGAGAGTGAGAGAGGGAATCTAAATATTTTATTTTCAAAATTGCCGCTAATATTATAATAGGATAATTGTCGCTGATCAATCAAACTGACCAAGATGGGGTTTCATGTGCCTTAAACAAAAGAATATTTATTATAAACTAATTTAATATTAAACTCTTGTAAAAAATATATTTATTAAAAAGGTTTGTTTAACAAACGATCACTAACAAGTAATTATTTTGGGTGCAAACGAGTCGAGCTTAAATGAGTTCGAGACTTGATATCAGTTTCTTTAATAAACAATATTTAGGGGGTGTTTGGGATTTCTTATTTTAGCTCCTTATAACTTATAATTTATGGGTTATAAGTTATAAGGTGTTTAGGAAAGTTAGGTTTTGTAAGTGTATAAGGTATAAGTTACAACTTTGTAACTTATATCTTATGCCTTAAATAAAGTATGAGGAGGTAAAATAAGGAATCCCAAACACCCTCTTAGCCCGAGTTTTACTTATCTACACCAAGATAGCTCGCTAGCCTTTTTTATGCAATTTTGTTTAATGTGTTAAATGTATATTCTTATACAATAATACTTATAATTATGTAAAAAAATTATCAAAAAATATATTATGATATTTAAAACTTTGTACAAATTATTAATAAATAATAAAGAGACGAACTCGAGCTTGAAAAATGACTCACGAACCAACCTCAAAAGTCAAAATGATCAAATCTCGAGCTCCGAGATTTTTTTAGATTTTTTGTTTTTTATTTATATATAAGTTATAATTTTTTTATTATTTTTTTGAATTTTTTTCTGGAGGGTTTAATATTAAGATAAAAAACCCTTCAAAAATATTTAAAAATAATAAAAATAAATTATAACTCAAAATATAAATCAATAACAAAAAAGTACAAAAAATAAGATGTTTTTTCTGTTTTCCTAGTTCCATAAAAAACCCATTAAGAAGTCGAACCAAAACTGATAAAATCGACGAAAATTAAACAAAAAGCCAAAACCGAACCAAGTAAATCGAAATCGAAAAAATCAAATAAAACAAAACTAACAAATTTGAAACCGAATAAAAACAAATCTGAAAAAACAGACTAAAATGGAACAAAAAACCAAAAACGAGTTCGGAATCAACAAAAAAAAAAACAAAACCTAACCCGTTCAGTGTGAAAACTCGTGTTAGCTTGAAATATAAACCGAATTTATTCTAATCTGAAACCCCGTTTCATGTCGAAACTTGTCTCGTGCGAAAACCCGTTTCGTTCCGAAACCTAAACGCACATTGACCCATTTATTTGAATTTGTCGACCCATTTTGACCAAAAAATAACAAAATGGAATTTCAAATTACTCGTTTTGATCCATTTTGTTAAAATCTCTTACCATATTAGGACACCAACTCACATCAACCTATTTATATGAATTTGTCAACCTATTTTGTCCAAAAAAATAACTATTTAGTTGGAATTTCAAATGACCCGTATTGACCTATTTAGTTAAAATATCTTACCCAAACCAACTCATTTAATTTTTAAAGTAACCCAAACTGACTAATTTGAAATTGTTAGGTCAAGATTGCCACCCCTAGTGTCAAGTATGGTTAATGGTACATTGGGGTTAATATGACCCTATTGTTGTATTTTGTCAAATTACAACCAATTTCATAATTTTATCTCTCTTGTATTTTAAATTGAGATAATTATGATTTGCCTCCATGTGAAATATGTGCGGGAGACCATTTGATCACTGCTTTTTAATTTGTGCGTGTTGAACCCACATAGTTTTGTGATTGCCGATACGAGCCACTGCCGTTAGTTGACCAAGCGTTGATTGTTAGATGGCAAGGGCGCTAGTGTTTGGTGATGGTGGAGGGGTAGCTGGTGGTGGTGGCGGATTGCAACTGTGATCACAGGGTTAGGTGAGCTAGGTCGATGCACCATGAGCAGATAGAGGGAGAGATCGAGGAGGACTGATATTTGTTGTGTGTGTTCGTTTGTTTGTGGAAACCCTAATTGGAAATTGGAGAAGATGAAGTGTTGAATGCGGTATTATATATTTTATATTTTGTAATAATACTAAAGATCAGCTTAGTTCACATAGTTGGCTATATGGCTTAGTGAACTGGAGGTCTAGGGTTTGAATCCCATCATCTACATTATTTGGATAATTATTTTTAAACTGTATTAAAGTGTTAGGGATAAAATGGTAATTTCAATACTTTTTTTTAACGGGTCAAAGGATGGTCAATTAAAGATAGGAGTCATATTGAGGGGCAAATCATATTTTTATCTTTAAAATTTTACCAAAACACTAAAGGTTTTCATATAAATAAAAAGTAAAAGTGTAAGTTTACTTAACTCCCGTCCCAAATTTTCTTTCCCAACATAAACTTTCCCTCCATAAAAATCTCATCATCCCGCCTCCATCCAGGAAAGCATTAATGTTCTTGGCCATCCCCTTTCCCTCCATTAATGTTGACAAAACCGTGTACAATGGCTTTTATTGTAAGGATTCAATTTAACTCTTTCATTCCAGCTCTCTGAAGTCATTTTAAAATTTGAAGATTTAAGTTCGTTTTTATATTTGCAGTTAATTTATGTTTATTTGGATTTATTTACAAATTCAGAAATAAACTATTTCATTTCCAATCCAATTTTTACTAGTATTTTGATTTTAACTAATAGTTTCACTCTTCAGTAAAGTAAAGTTGTATCAATTTTACAATGATGAAAAGCATTTAGCTTATGGGTTTTTATTTACAGAAGGGAGTGTATTGGCAAACGCCTCCTACGAATGTACTCTCTGCACGGTTACTTGTAAGATGCCCACAAATTGTTTGATGAAATGTCACGAAGAAACCACTTTACTTGGAACTTCATAATTGAAGCTCATGGTTCAGGTACCAACAGAACCATTCTCTTAGTACATGTCTTGCATATGTACTGACAGCCAACACCTTGAATTCAGCAAATATTTAGTCCAACTGAGTTGAGTCACCGGACTTAAAATGAAAAACACAAGTTCAACTTAAATAAGAACGGATATGAATATGATAATTGACTGTTAGATCATTTGACACATAAATGCATTTGAATTCCTTAATAAAGTATATGAAAAGCATGATTTTTACATGATAAATTACAGTACAAAATCATGCAAATGATTGGTAATTATGCTATTCATGAACCATTTTTAAATTGGCCTGTCTTGAGTCTCTTGACCCATTACCTGAGCTCACTGACCCACATGTTTTTTTGGAGCTAAGGTGACCCAAAACGGATGTAAATTTGGAGTTCACCTTTGGCCTCTGAAACATTGTACCGAACCCGTACTAGCCCAAACAAAACTTTATGGATAGTGGCAACCAAAACTATAAAACTCTAGCAATATCTACACATCCATTAAACAATGGCTGTTTTCCCAAACTGACCTGCTCATGATCACATGATGACCATATTTTTTTACCCATCCTAAACTGTTTGGGCTAATTGATGTCTGTGTAATTGGACATAAGTAACACTTTTACCCATCCTAAACTGACCCGCTCATTTAGACCGTATAATTTTTTTATATTTGTGCAGCCAAGAAGGTAAATCTAACCGATGTGATCATTGTTGTAAGGGTAGATGATAAGGACAAGGGACTTCCAAATTATTTGTGTGTGGGTCAATCCATACAGTAGTCCATTAGTTTCACAACTTCAGTAGCAACAAATATGGATGATTTATTTTCTAGCAGGTACGTGTAATGTATACTGTTTCACGTGTGAGATCGTTTATTTTGCAACATAAAGGAATAACGGTCGCAACCCATGGTTCAGTCTGTATTATGATATGCGATCATGTTGTAAAAAAATCCATCTATGCTCCATACTGGCAACCAAACATTAATAGAAGTATGCAAGTTTTAGTTTTTTCAAATTTCAAACTAGAGTTATCAGGTATGAAAATATTGCTAATTGTTTTCTTTTCTCCTAATTTTTATTTTACTTTTACTTTGTAATGGTTATTTGTTAAATTATTGATATTTGTAATGGGGTGCACTACTTGACAAAACAAAGGATTTTTATAGACTATTTTGGAATTCATTTGTTGATTCATTAGCCTTTAATTTACTTGATTGATAATCGTATGAATAGTTTTAAGCCGTGTCATGAATCTTTTTGTTCTATAATAGTTAATATGCTAAATGTGGTAAACAAAAGTTCTCACTTAGTTGATTTAAGCTTTCTTTTCTTTCTTTCTTTCTTTAAAAAAACATAGATCCAACAAATAGTAAGAATGTTGGAATTTATCAAAATTTTGAGACATTACAGTAAAGTACTTTTTACCCAATAGCCTCTTGACTTTTGAACGTCATACGCATTGTGTAAACTGTTGCGATTTACTTCACTCGTTTGTTAGTTGGGTATTTACATGGTGTAATTATCCGAATACTTTATCAAATAAACCACTATATGTGTAAGTCATTAGATGGTTACACAAGCAAATCAAATGCGTCAAGCAAATATGAAACACATAAAATGAAATTAAAACTTAAATGTAGGTTATAAAAATGCTAAATGTTGCTATAAATTTTCCCAAGAAAATATGACATTCACGAGGTGTTGTTACATACTTAATTTCCAATGACACAAATACTAAATGCCACTAAATGTGTGTGTCAAATAATTATGGCATAAAAAAATGCCATTAAAACCTAAATTTAGTGGCACAAATACTAAATGCTTCTAAAATGGTGTGCCAAGCAAATGTGGCAAACACAAAGTGTCACTAAAACATAAAATAGTGGCACAAAAGCTAAATGCTATTAAAACTGTGTGCCACTAGATGGCTTTTTATTTGTAGTGGATGAAGAATATCGTAAGTACCGATCTTTGTTTAACCGGTTTCTTTAAACTTTTTTCCATAATTGTCTGGATCAACAATAGTTATTAAATCTTTACTGATATTGTTTATTAAACAGGGGGTCACCCAAAGGTTTTCTCCATGAAGTTTAACTATGGTGGGAGATTCACAAAGCCTCCAGGCAGAACCTATGTTAATGGAAAGGTAGGGTTTTTTGATATGGTTGACTCTTTCGAGTTTGGGTTCCACGAACTAGAATCTATGACAGATTGCTTAGATCTTCATGTAGGAGATGAAATACTGTATTACTATTTTAAGGTTCCAAACAGTGATCTTGATTATGGTTTAAGGGCTTTAACAAATGACACTGATCTTGATGAGTTGTTTAAGTATGTTGAGGAGTTTAAGGTTATTGAGATATACATTGAGCTTGGATGCCAGGCAATAGGCACTACAGAAACTATCAATGAAAGTCAAGTAAGCCAAGTAGATAATGTGGTTAGGACTAAGGATCACATTGATGAAGATGACAATGGGGATGGTGAGGGTGGTGATGAAGATAACACTAGGGATGGTGAGAGTGGTGACGAAGATAACAATGGGGATGGTGAGAGTAGCGATGAAGATGATTATGAGGATTCTGATTTCTTTGTTGACATTGATAATAGCTGTGATGATTTAGAAGTAGACATGAATGAATTTAGATCTGTGGTGGATATACCTGTTAATGAAGAACATCAACACTTCGCTAGTGAAGATGATAACAGTGATTTTGAAGTTGACTTAGATGATTTTGATAGCATGGATGAAGATGAAACACCTTTAAGCAAGGCAATGAAAAAGGCTAGGAAGAAGAATAGAAAGGGCAAAGATCCAGTATTTGCACCTTTTTATGTTGGACAACAGTTTTCAAATAGGGATGAAGTTAGGGATCTAGTGAAGAAATTTTGCATTGGGAGTAGAAGGCAAGTTTACTTTAAAAAGAATGATAAAGAAAGAGTAAGAGTGTTGTGTGCTGGAGTTACACATGCTGTTGGTGGGTCCAAATAGGTAGTTGTGAAGAGTAAAGTTGGTGGGTCTCAAAAGGTGGATGAGTCAAAAAAAGCAATGAAAGAACCAATGGAAGAGAATCTGATTCCCACTTGCCCTTTTGTCTTACATATCTCCAACCACAATAAATTATCCTCTTGGGTTGTGAAGACCTTTACTAATGAGCATACATGCCTTAATACAAGAAATGTCAAGTTGTGTACTGTGAGTTGGATTGCTAAAGAAGCTGAACAAATTGTTGCATCGAACTACAACATACCAGTTAAAGCACTACAAGATCAATTCCAGAGGAAATATCAAATACAACTCTCAGAGACTAAAGTTTTCCGGGCAAGGGCCATGGCTAGGCAGAAGATTGATGGTAATTTCACTACTCAGTATGCACTTCTAAGGGACTATTGTAAGGAGCTAGTTAGAGCTAATCCGGGAACCTCTGTGGAGATTGAGGTAGAGAAAGAGTTTAACCCATCTAATTTAACAAGGCAGTTCAAGAGGGTTTACATTTGTTTAGCTCCATTGAGGGAAGGGTTTAAAGCTTGTGGTAGGGACCTATTGGGATTGGATGGCTGCTTCATGAAGGGGCCTTTTCCCGGACAGATTCTAACTGCAGTGGGAGTAGACTCAAATAATTGCATATATCCCGTGGCATATGCTTTAGTCGAAGCTGAAACAACTGAATCATGGACTTGGTTCTTGGAGTGCCTAGGTCGTGATTTTGATCTATATGCAAATTCCAATTTCACTTTCATTAGTGATTGACAAAAGGTACATCCAAGTTTTAACTGTTCACGTATTATGTTTACTATTTTTGTCATCACTTATTGTGTTTACTTGGGTTTATTATTAATCAGGGTAATATACCAGTTTTAAAGAAGACATATCCAAGTGCTGAACACAGATTTTGCTTGAGACACATTCATGAGAATATGAAGTCTAAGTGGAGGGGTCATGTGTTTAAAGATCTACTTTGGAAGTGTGCTACAGCAACTACTATTCCACAGTTTGAGAAGGCAATGACAGAAGTGAGGGTCCAAGATCAGGCTTTACATGATTGGCTACGTGAAATTCACCCAAAGCACTGGTCTAAAGCATACTTTAGTGGTACGATTCTTTAAAATTAAAAATATTACGTGTTCAGTGGTACGATTCTGGTTATTTTTTCGGGTTAAGGGTCGTTCGGGTCGGGTTGTTCGGGTTTTGGGTTAAATGGTTCCGGTAAATTAGGATCGGTATTCGGGTTAAAAAAGTTAAAATCTAAACTTATATTGAAAAACACACCCCTAATTATGTTAGCTATTGTGTCTTTGCAGGAAGGTCAACAAGTGATGTTCTCTTAAATAATCTATGTGAGGTGTTCAACAGGCAACTGGTTGGCGGAAGAGACAAGCCCATTATAACCTGCTTGGAGTTTATCAGGGAATATTTGATGAAGATAATTGTTTTAGTTCGTAAAAGCATTTCCAAGTGTGACGGTCCTCTGACTCCGAAAGCAACAACACTGTTTGAAGGAATTAAAAAAGATGCATTATTGTACAAAGTCATATGGAATGGGATGAACAAGTACCAAGTAAGTGGGCCTTCACAAGATCAATGTGTAGTCGATGTTGACAAGAAGACTTGCTCATGCGGAATGTGGGAGTTGATTGCCATGCCATGCAAGCATGCAGTGACAATCAATTATAATATGGCCCAAAATGGCATGGATGTTGACATTCCAAAGGCTTGGATCTCTAAAGTCTACTTGCTTGATACATGGAAGAAGGTGTATGGTCATACCATTGACCCAATCAATGGTGTTCAAATGTGGACGCCTTCAGAATGCCCAACAACTCTTAAGCCTCCAAAGCACCACAAACAAATTGGAAGGCCAAAGAAGAAACGAAAGAAAAGTGCTGAGGAGTTGAGCGAACTTGCTAGGGAAGGGAAAATGCCAAGGTCTAGTAACACGGTCACGTGCAGGAATTGCAAAACACAGGGGCATAATATAAGGTTGTAAGGCCCCAAACCGGTAGCCCTACTTTAGCGTCAGATTTACTCATAAACACAGTTCTTGCAATCAGAGTTAATTAAAACTTTCGCGGAAACGTTTACTTGAAGCATTCGTTACAAAACATTCAATCTCCTCTGATACTATAAAACAAATCATTATATTTAAAACATATTTTCTTCCATCTTAAGATGCCAGCCGTTCAATCCATGCCATGTGCCATCCTCATGCTAGTTCTTTGGTCTGATCACCTGCGTGCATACTAAAAGTCAGCTACGCTGAGTGAGTTCTAGTTAATCAAGCAACTTATCATACAACCACTACATGCATCATATACGTATCCGAAGACACATAATCCACTATCTAACCTGCTCACATTACCACTTAGCCTCTTATTTACGCCTACCACTTCGCCACCTTGCCACTTTAATAACGTATAACGTTATGCCACTTTAATAACGTATAACGTTATGCCACTTTGCCACTTTAATAACGTAAAACGTTATGCCACTTTGCCACTTTAATAACGAAGGCACGTATAGGCTTACCCTACCACGTACTATCGTTATGCCACTAACACTCTTACTAGACTCTTGCCACTTCTAACACGCTCTACCTCTACTTGTCTACAACACGCTTCATATCATTTACATAATAAGCAAGTCACATCAACAATCATACACACATAATAACGATGGCACGTACAGGCTTTCCCTATCACGCGCTCACGTTATGCCACTAAAACCCTTACTAGACTCTTGCCACTTCTAACACACTCTACCTCTACCTGCCTATATCACACTTCATACCAGTTCAGTATTTACGTAATAAACAAGTCACATCATAACATTCATACACACTATCAACCACTTGGAATTTACTATCCTTGGCGATACGTGCAATATCCGAAGATCGTTCACGTACCGACAAGCATTATAAAATATATACCTCGTATAACATCTATAGCATACACTTACCACTTAAGGTAAGTGTATTCACACTTCACATCGAGTATGCACACAGCCCCGAAAACATAACAAGGAAATGGGGCTAGAAACTCACCTGAACTCTGCTTCTTCCTCCGATAGTTGTAAATCCCTTCTTTAACTGAGCTCGGCTGACTGTATAATTTACACGTATCAATACTCGCCTGATTTAATCTGGTGGCCTAGTATTAGCTTACTTTTACTTATCATTTTTAATTTATTTTCTAATCGAACTTGACTTTAGGCGAAGTTAAACCTTAAGCGAACTTAGCTTTAGGCGAAGTTAAACCTTAGGCGAACTTAGCTTTAGGCGAAGTTAAACCTTAGGCGAACTTAGCTTTAGGCGAAGTTAAACCTTAGGCGAACTTAGCTTTGCAGGAGAAGTTCATCAGGCGAACTTAGCTTGCAGGCGAAGTTGTCGGCTGCAGCTACTGTTCGTCCTTAATCATCTTCGTTTCTTAACCAAATAACTCGATTTAGGTATCCACGGAATCGTCTGACCAGCGCCTACAAACCCCAACCATCAAATCGACCTAACATCGATGTTTAAAGGGTGCGATTTAGGCATATAGGTTACGGGTTCTTTTATCAATCGATTAACCCATCAAATCGTAACCATTTTCAGTAAGTTTAGCTTTGTTGGATTCGTTTTTACCAGACAAACACAGATATATCATTTCTATACTAATCCAAACCTAAACGAACAAGTTCTCGATATAAACGTACCGTAAATGAGTCGAACTACGAACACGAGCTGGTCTTGTTGCTTTGGTTCGTCACGACGATCTAGCACCAACGAGCTCGGGTCCTCGCCTTTGGATCTTGGTTCGGGTTGTGTGTGTTTTGGGTGTGTGTAGAGATTAGGATGGATAAATGGATGGAATGGAAAAGATTGGGGTTTAAGGGGGTATTTATACTCCCTTAAGCCCATGGACCGAAGGCCCATATTTCATTTTGGTCCATATCTAATCCCATCTAATTATCCTACTAAGTCTTCATATTTTGCTATTATTATTATCGTTCCACTAACTCGTTTATTTCACCCGACAAAATAATATATTAAATATTACTTTAGAAATTTCGGGATGTTACAAGTCTTCCCTCCTTAAAGAGGTTTCGTTCCCGAAACCTAGCTTATTTCTTGTAAAAGGAATACCTTTTTCTTTATAATCGCACACTTTATTGAATCACCTTTGCTTTCTCGGTTATCCTTCTTACTCCCGACTTTGCAGCCATCGAATGGTGGTCATGTGTTTTAGCTATTTAAGGTAGCTTGTCCATGAGGCTCTCGATGTCTCAAGTCTCGTCTCGTCTTTCCAAGGGCTTCCTTTGATGCTTTTGTGACAATTTGGCAACTCTCTTAGCATTTTTGACTACAAGCTCCAAGCGTAACTTCTTTATTACTTTTTGCAGTTGGAGTCATGTTGTTTTCGTATATCGCTCTGCCTCAGATTCTTCTCGTGTCCGCCTCTTTTGTAACAGTCATCTATCTTATCTCTAAGGAAACACAAATGTTATCACTCTAGGAATTATTTAGCACGTGATTCGTAAGGTAAGTAGTTAATGACGTTGATCAAGTGTAATTAACTATTTGCGTTACTCCTCAGGTTCTACATACTTCCCTTCATGATTTCACTTGTGCTTGTTTATACTCTTAAACAGTTAATCAGTTAAGATCAATTAATCCTATCCCTAACCTGCACTCATTCTTCATTTAGCAAATAAGCCAACATTAACATACACCATTTACCATACACTTTACCTTTACTGAGCTTGCTTGAGTGACACATGGCAATCTTGAACTGGCATCTTCTTTCTTTCTCATTTTAAATCTCATTCTTTGTTCGAGTCTAAGCATGTAGGATGCTTAAATCTCTCGAACTTATGCTCTGATACCAACTTGTAAGGCCCCAAACCGGTAGCCCTACTTTAGCGTCGGATTTACTCATAAACACAGTTCTTGCAATCAGAGTTAATTAAAACTTTCGCGGAAACGTTTACTTGAAGCATTCGTTACAAAACATTCAATCTCTTCTCTGATACTATAAAACAAATCATTATATTTAAAACATCTTTTCTTCCATCATAAGATGCCAGCCGTTCAATCCATGCCATGTGCCATCCTCATGCTAGTTCTTTGGTCTGATCACCTGCGTGCATACTAAAAGTCAGCTACGCTGAGTGAGTTCTAGTTAATCAAGCAACTTATCATACAACCACTACATGCATCATATACGTATCCGAAGACACATAATCCACTATCTAACCTGCTCACATTACCACTTAGCCTCTTATTTACGCCTACCACTTTGCCACCTTGCCACTTTAATAACGTATAACGTTATGCCACTTTGCCACTTTAATAACGTATAACGTTATGCCACTTTGCCACTTTAATAACGTATAACGTTATGCCACTTTGCCACTTTAATAACGTATAACGTTATGCCACTTTGACACTTTAATAACGTAAAACGTTATGCCACTTTGCCACTTTAATAACGTAAAACGTTATGCCACTTTGCCACTTTAATAACGTATAACGTTATGCCACTTTGCCACTTTAATAACGTAAAACGCTATGCCACTTTGCCACTTTAATAACGAAGGCATGTATAGGCTTACCCTACCACGTACTATCGTTATGCCACTAACACTCTTACTAGACTCTTGCCACTTCTAACACGCTCTACCTCTACTTGTCTACAACACGCTTCATATCATTTACATAATAAGCAAGTCACATCAACAATCATACACACATAATAACGATGGCACGTACAGGCTTTCCCTATCACGCGCTCACGTTATGCCACTAACACCTTTACTAGACTCTTGCCACTTCTAACACACTCTACCTCTACCTGCCTATATCACACTTCATACCAGTTCAGTATTTACGTAATAAACAAGTCACATCATAACATTCATACACACTATCAACCACTTGGACTTTACTATCCTTGGCGATACGTGCAATATCCGAAGATCGTTCACGTACCGACAAGAATTATAAAATATATACCTCGTATAACATCTATAGCATACACTTACCACTTAAGGTAAGTGTATTCACACTTCACATCGAGTATGCACACAGCCCCGAAAACATAACAAGGAAATGGGGCTAGAAACTCACCTGAACTCTGCTTCTTCCTCCGATAGTTGTAAATCCCTTCTTTAACTGAGCTCGGCTGACTGTATAAGTTACACGTATCAATACTCGCCTGATTTAATCTGGTGGCCTAGTATTAGCTTACTTTTACTTATCGTTTTTAATTTATTTTCTAATCGAACTTGACTTTAGGCGAACTTAAACCTTAAGCGAACTTAGCTTTAGGCGAAGTTAAACCTTAGGCGAACTTAGCTTTAGGCGAAGTTAAACCTTAGGCGAACTTAGCTTTAGGCGAACTTAGCTTTAGGCGAAGTTAAACCTTAGGCGAACTTAGCTTTGCAGGCGAAGTTCATCAGCGAACTTAGCTTGCAGGCGAAGTTGTCGGCTGCAGCTACTGTTCGTCCTTAATCATCTTCGTTTCTTAACCAAATAACTCGATTTAGGTATCCACGGAATCGTCTGACCAGCGCCTACAAACCCCAACCATCAAATCGACCTAACATCGATGTTTAAAGGGTGCGATTTAGGCATATAGGTTACGGGTTCTTTTATCAATCGATTAACCCATCAAATCGTAACCATTTTCAGTAAGTTTAGCTTTGTTGGATTCGTTTTTACCATACAAACACAGATCTATCATTTCTATACTAATCCAAACCTAAACGAACAAGTTCTCGATATAAACATACCGTAAATGAGTCGAACTACGAACACGACCTGGTCTTGTTGCTTTGGTTCGTCACGACGATCTAGCACCAACGAGCTCGGGTCCTCGCCTTTGAATCTTGGTTCGGGTTGTGTGTGTTTTGGGTGTGTGTAGAGATTAGGATGGATAAATGGATGGAATGGAAAAGATTGAGGTTTAAGGGGGTATTTATACACCCTTAAGCCCATGGACCGATTGCCCATATTTCCTTTTGGTCCATATCTAATCCCATCTAATTATCCTACAAGTCTTCATATTTTGCTATTATTATTATCGTTCCACTAACTCGTTTATTTCACCCGACAAAATAATATATTAAATATTACTTTAGAAATTTCGGGATGTTACAAATCTTCCCTCCTTAAAGAGGTTTCGTCCCCGAAACCTAGCTTATTTCTTGTAAAAGGAATACCTTTTTCTTTATAATCGCACACTTTATTGAATCACCTTTGCTTTCTAGGTTATCCTTCTTACTCCCGACTTTGCAGCCATCGAATGGTGGTCATGTGTTTTAGCTATTTAAGGTAGCTTGTCCATGAGGCTCTCGATGTCTCAAGTCTCGTCTCGTCTTTCCAAGGGCTTCCTTTGATGCTTTTGTGACAATTTGGCAACTCTCTTAGCATTTCTGACTACAAGCTCCAAGCGTAACTTCTTTATTACTTTTTGCAGTTGGAGTCATGTTGTTTTCGTATATCGCTCTGCCTCAGATTCTTCTCGTGTCCGCCTCTTTTGTAACAGTCATCTATCTTATCTCTAAGGAAACACAAATGTTATCACTCTAGGAATTATTTAGCACGTGATTCGTAAGGTAAGTAGTTAATGACGTTGATCAAGTGTAATTAACTATTTGCGTTACTCCTCAGGTTCTACATACTTCCCTTCATGATTTCACTTGTGCTTGTTTATACTCTTAAACAGTTAATCAGTTAAGATCAATTAATCCTATCCCTAACCTGCACTCATTCTTCATTTAGCAAATAAGCCAACATTAACATACACCATTTACCATACACTTTACCTTTACTGAGCTTGCTTGAGTGACACATGGCAATCTTGAACTGGCATCTTCTTTCTTTCTCATTTTAAATCTCATTCTTTGTTCGAGTCTAAGCATGTAGGATGCTTAAATCTCTCGAACTTATGCTCTGATACCAACTTGTAAGGCCCCAAACCGGTAGCCCTACTTTAGCGTCGGATTTACTCATAAACACAGTTCTTGCAATCAGAGTTAATTAAAACTTTCGCGGAAACGTTTACTTGAAGCATTCGTTACAAAACATTCAATCTCTTCTCTGATACTATAAAACAAATCATTATATTTAAAACATCTTTTCTTCCATCATAAGATGCCAGCCGTTCAATCCATGCCATGTGCCATCCTCATGCTAGTTCTTTGGTCTGATCACCTGCGTGCATACTAAAAGTCAGCTACGCTGAGTGAGTTCTAGTTAATCAAGCAACTTATCATACAACCACTACATGCATCATATACGTATCCGAAGACACATAATCCACTATCTAACCTGCTCACATTACCACTTAGCCTCTTATTTACGCCTACCACTTTGCCACCTTGCCACTTTAATAACGTATAACGTTATGCCACTTTGCCACTTTAATAACGTATAACGTTATGCCACTTTGCCACTTTAATAACGTATAACGTTATGCCACTTTGCCACTTTAATAACGTATAACGTTATGCCACTTTGCCACTTTAATAACGTAAAACGTTATGCCACTTTGCCACTTTGCCACTTTAATAACGTAAAACGTTATGCCACTTTGCCACTTTAATAACGTATAACGTTATGCCACTTTGCCACTTTAATAACGTAAAACGCTATGCCACTTTGCCACTTTAATAACGAAGGCATGTATAGGCTTACCCTACCACGTACTATCGTTATGCCACTAACACTCTTACTAGACTCTTGCCACTTCTAACACGCTCTACCTCTACTTGTCTACAACACGCTTCATATCATTTACATAATAAGCAAGTCACATCAACAATCATACACACATAATAACGATGGCACGTACAGGCTTTCCCTATCACGCGCTCACGTTATGCCACTAAAACCCTTACTAGACTCTTGCCACTTCTAACACACTCTACCTCTACCTGCCTATATCACACTTCATACCAGTTCAGTATTTACGTAATAAACAAGTCACATCATAACATTCATACACACTATCAACCACTTGGAATTTACTATCCTTGGCGATACGTGCAATATCCGAAGATCGTTCACGTACCGACAAGCATTATAAAATATATACCTCGTATAACATCTATAGCATACACTTACTACTTAAGGTAAGTGTATTCACACTTCACATCGAGTATGCACACAGCCCCGAAAACATAACAAGGAAATGGGGCTAGAAACTCACCTGAACTCTGCTTCTTCCTCCGATAGTTGTAAATCCCTTCTTTAACTGAGCTCGGCTGACTGTATAAGTTACACGTATCAATACTCGCCTGATTTAATCTGGTGGCCTAGTATTAGCTTACTTTTACTTATCGTTTTTAATTTATTTTCTAATCGAACTTGACTTTAGGCGAAGTTAAACCTTAAGCGAACTTAGCTTTAGGCGAAGTTAAACCTTAGGCAAACTTAGCTTTAGGCGAAGTTAAACCTTAGGCGAACTTAGCTTTATGCGAAGTTAAACCTTAGGCGAACTTAGCTTTAGGCGAAGTTAAACCTTAGGCGAACTTAGCTTTAGGAGAAGTTAAACCTTAGGCGAACTTAGCTTTGCAGGCGAAGTTCATCAGGCGAACTTAGCTTGCAGGCGAAGTTGTCGGCTGCAGCTACTGTTCGTCCTTAATCATCTTCGTTTCTTAACCAAATAACTCGATTTAGGTATCCACGGAATCGTCTGACCAGCGCCTACAAACCCCAACCATCAAATCGACCTAACATCGATGTTTAAAGGGTGCGATTTAGGCATATAGGTTACGGGTTCTTTTATCAATCGATTAACCCATCAAATCGTAACCATTTTCAGTAAGTTTAGCTTTGTTGGATTCGTTTTTACCATACAAACACAGATCTATCATTTCTATACTAATATAAACCTAAACGAACAAGTTCTCGATATAAACGTACCGTAAATGAGTCGAACTACGAACACGAGCTGGTCTTGTTGCTTTGGTTCGTCACGACGATCTAGCACCAACGAGCTCGGGTCCTCGCCTTTGGATCTTGGTTCGGGTTGTGTGTGTTTTGGGTGTGTGTAGAGATTAGGATGGATAAATGGACGGAATGGAAAGGATTGCGGTTTAAGGGGGTATTTATACTCCCTTAAGCCCATGGACCGAAGGCCCATATTTCCTTTTGGTCCATATCTAATTCCATCTAATTATCCTACTAAGTCTTCATATTTTGTTATTATTATTATCGTTCCACTAACTCGTTTATTTCACCCGACAAAATAATATATTAAATTTTACTTTAGAAATTTCGGGATGTTACAAAGGTCTTGTACCGCGCCAAAGTTTTCATCACAACCTGAAAAGAAAAAGGGCACAGCCAAAGGTAAAGAAAAAGTGTCACAGGTGGAAGGTTCAAAAAAGAAGGGCAACACGAAAGGGAAATAGAAAGTGTCACAGGTGGGAGGTTCAAAAAAGAAAGGCACCACCAAAGGTCTCTGATTGAATGATGTTTGTGTTGATTGTCTTTTGAAACTGTTAATATGTTTGATGGTTATCATGTTTTGGCATGTTTGACTTTTTAGTCGAACTTGCAATACTTTACCAAACATAATCTAGTATTTAAGTTTGATGGTTATCATGTTTTGTATATCAAGGCTTTGACTCTAGATGTTGCATGTTAGTTTTTATGTAATGGATGCTATGTTTATGTTGAAGTATGGATGTTTTAGTATGTTTCTGATCATATGTTAGTTATTTACTGGTATAACAAGTTGGATGTTTTAGTATGTTTGTTATTATATGATTATAGATAAATATGAGTTTTCCCAGGTAATTGTCTTTTTAAAATTCAGATTTTGACAAGTTGCATGTTTTAGTATCTGATTGTCTTTTTAAAATCCAGGTAATTGTCTTTAGCATTTCCAAGTGATATGATGCTAATAGGTCATTGCAGTAAATATCTTTAATTAACAAGATAAGGTGTCAAATGACCTCTATTATTTGCTTAAAAAACGAAGAGCTGGTACATAAAATATTAGGTAAACTTTTCATACCCTAAACTAGTTGCAAGAAGCCATTGAATTATGCATTCTAGTGTCAGTAACTAACAAAAATGGTGGTCTTTGACCAACTCAGTTTTGACAAATTCAATGTTTCGTTTGTAACCTATTGTTATAATGCATAAGGTAATTAGGGGTGCAAATAAGTCGAGCCAAGCCCAAGTTCGACTAGGCACGAGCTCGACTTGTTTAACTTATACATAGCTCGAGTTCGAGCTTGGCTCATTTCGAGCTCTATTAAACGAGCTTATTTTTAGGCTCGCGAGCCGGCTCTATTAAACGAGCTTATATTTGCACCCCTAACGTTAATAAACCAAACTTTTCGTATGGTAGCCAAAATATGAAATTTCATTAATTATATTGGCCATCAACAAAATTTGCAACATAGTGCGTTTAATTACATCCGATAGTTAAGAGTACAACATAAAAACATAAAGCCAGTAACCTTTACAAGTTTTAGGTCATTTAAAAATCAAATACAAAGAAAAAACATCCAACTTAAACCTAAATAAATCTTTAGCCTTTCGTTTTGAATTGCATTAGCTCTTGCCATGGCTTCGTGTTTATTGGCGGATCTCAATAAACCAGGAATGATTTCTTGAGCTCTTTGGCACAATGGGGAATCAACCCAATCAACAAAACCACATCTTGATGCCTGGTAAGATTTTGAAGTAATTAGTAAAAAAAAACAAAATATAGTTTCAATATCAAAAAACTTACACTCGTGCAACAGTAAAATCGTCTACCAGGATTGGCATCGGTCCAAGACGTGCGAATGGTTGTAACTGAACCACATGAGCAAAACACCATTCGATTGTTGGCTCGACGACGAAGTGATTGTGTGTTAGAGGAGCTCGACATTGTCTATTCAAATGTTGTCTATCTTGGGATGAAGAAGATGATGCAGACAACAAAAAGAATGAAAAAGAGGTCTGGGAATTAGGGATTTAGGGTTGGTTGGGGTTTCTTTTGGGAGTACAATTACCAAACTGCCCCTTAAGATGATGGACATAACCAGGTGGATTTAACGGGGTTAGTTGGTTAGGATATAATTGAAAGCAAAATGAAACCACATGGACGAAAAAAAACAATTAGAAACTATTGGACTAAAATCGCAAATTTGGACCAACCACAGGGACGAAAACCGCAGTTTACTCTTTCAAAAAAAAAAGGTGAGTCACCTCCACTTTTATTTCCATGACATAGTCATTGGTAAGCACACTGCCGCTTTTCAGGTGGCTGAGGCCACAATGACCAACACTTCTCGTACCTCATTTGGTGCTACGACAATGAATGATGACCCGTTAACAGTGGGCCCCGAAAGGGAAGAGCTCAAGGGATATATGTGTATGCTAGTTTAACTGAAAACCAACTGCTTATAGCTTTGAATTAAGTTTTCATCGAAGGAAAGTACAATGGTAGCACTTTTAGTGTATTGGGGGACAAACTCGATGTTCTCACCGGTGAGAGAGATGTCGATTGTTGGTGGAAGTGGGCTTTTCCGATATGCTCGTGGGTATGTGCAGTGGCGGATCCAGGAAATTTTCTCACAGGGGTTGGAAATTTTTTTTATCTGTACATAATTAACCGTCGCTATATAATTTTTTTTTCGTCCGGTTCGACCATTGAGTCGGGCCGAATTGCGTCGGTCATATATATAGAAAAAAATGATAATCAAACAAAGAATTATATAACAAAAGAAAAGTACGAGAAACTTTATTATAAATGCATAATTATTAAACAATATATCTAGCTTTGTTATACGCGGGCTTTCATTTTCTGAAATATAACCAAAACATCATCTAGTTTGACATTTATAAGCATGTTGTTTTTTAATGAAATAAATAAAATCATCGTTTAAACTCTCATCACCCATATGATTACGTAAATTGGACTTCAGGTACTCCATCGCCGAAAAGCAAATTTCAACGCATACGGTTGCAATGAGTAATAATGATATGAGAGGTAACTTCAATTAACGAATAAACAATACACCAATGCAAATGAAGTAAGTGAGCAAAATAATGTATAGCTGAAACATTTTTTTAGATTAAAACACTTAATCCATTAAATTTACATGATCTATTACTTCCGTCATCATACTCCTTTTTTTTTAATTAGCTTAAATGTAGATAAAGTTGGGAGTTGAGACTTATGCTTATTATTTGAGCATAGATTAATTGAGCATTTGAGTTTAAACTTGTATTTTAATTATTTCCTACTAAACTCAAATTTAGTTGGTATATTATTTATATACATTTATATAATTAAACTTGCAAATATGTCAAATAAAAATTATTGGGGTCGGTCTCAAATTTCATAAGGTTGTTCTCGAAATCCCAACAGGGTCATTGTGCCGTCCTCGAAATCACACAGGGGTCGGGGTCAAAATTATACAGGGGTCGGCGGGATTTTAACACATATATACTAGTAAAAAAAATTTTCACATGGGACGGAGGACCCCCCACCTCAAAGTGTGGCTACGCCACTGGGTATGTGCTTGCAACGACTCACTTTCTCAGTGTTAGCACTGCGGTTGTGGAGTACGATGCTTATGTTCTAAATTATTGAATGTTTAATTGGACGCTATATGTGTTTTTAGTAACAAGTTTCTTAAGATGCGATTTAATGCACATCTTATTTTCACATTTCTTGTATTATGAACCCATTTGTTTCATTTTATGTATTGCATGCATCAACTTAAGAAACAAGTTACAATTCTTTATCATCGTTACCATTATACCTTTTCAAAAATAAATAAATAGATGTAATTTTATGATAGAGACCGATTCGAGATGGTCAATCTCTCGATATACTCGTAGAGTGGGTTAGACTCCAATAACAAAAGAGAAGAAGAAAAACCAAACTTGAGACAAATTTTCTTATTATTTTTATTATTCTTGAAACGATTACAATTTATAAGAAAAGAAAACACATAAAATAGAAAAAAGATAAACAATAAAAAACCTAATTATAATATAATAAGAAAACTAAATAATGAATAGACTTAATAATATATTAAATTCAAATAATCATGCATCGTATCATTTTACTTGAACCATATACCATATATTTCAAACTTTACGTTATTCATGTCGATCCGGTGCGTTTCCAATTTAAAACACCTTTAACTTTAAGTCGACATTTGTTCCCACCAGTGCGACCCAGTCAAGGAAGTTTTGCCCAGCCAAGCTGGTACACCTTGGAGATTACTTAGTATCTGAACCATAATAATAATATCTGAAATCATGATAATAATAATAATAATAATTAAACGACCGTTTACTTCAAACCTTCTAACCCATATAAAATGTTTATCATTATAATGTATTGTTCTGTGCAAGTTAATCTCGATTGCCAAAGATAGCTTGATAACACTAAAATATCCAACACTACCTTGGTGATCTTAGTTCATTTTGATTGGTTACCATTGTCTATAATACACTTTATATTAAATTTTAATAATCAGATTAATTCGATTTCATAAAATTGAATGTTCACACAACACATGTCCTATGCTGTATTTCGGCATTTCCTACTTTTGACCCTTAAAATCCGAATCATTTTTTAACTTGTGATAAAAGAAAATTTTAACTGGACTCGCATATGATTATAACTAGAGATGTTCAAATTCGGATGACACAAATCGGTATAGAACCAATTTTTACCGGATACGTAAGCAAAACCTCTAAAGTGTTAAAAGTGAGACTATTTCTTAGAGATTTTCTTGAACCTAAAGGCTAATAAGTGCCATTAATCCTTGAGCTCTGCTCCATCTATTTAGTGGCTCTGTACATACGCTCAATGTGCATGTGAAAAAGATACAAGAAAATTCAATTAACGAAATATATACGCTATTCTCCGCACAAACATTGAGCCTATGTACAAACCCACCAAACGGGTTGAGCAAAGCTCGAGGAATAATGGCAAACACGTTTTTAATAATATGATATTTCCCTTTGTCATTAAAAATAAAGAATATATAGATTAGTTGAAGTTTGTTCTCATTATTATCTTATATATATATATATGATTTAACATTGTTTCATCGTGTAATTTTTTATATATAGTTGATTAATTAAATAAAATGGATAAAAGTGTTTATCATCAGATATTTGGTCTAGCGGTATCAAAGAGTTTGATAAAGCTGAAGTTCAAGGCTCATGATCGTCAGAAAAAATGTGATTTAAAAATAAAGTTGAGTATGTGTGAGTTACCGTTTAAAATAAGAAAGAAAAAATAAAATAACAAAGTAAACGGGTTCACTGTATTATTCTATAGAGATAATTATTGCTTGATTCATGTGAAGTATATAATATAACAAAATTATACAAAGCGTTTTAAAATACTAGAATGGCAAACGATGTGTGCATCAAACTACAGTATGTTTCTTTCACAATATATAACTCCTCGCATGTATTACCTTATTACTAATTCCAAAAGTTTTTATTTCACTACAAGCATTCACTCAAAACACTTTATTTTGTCACCGTCCAATAACAGAATCAATAATGTATGACATAAACATCATACTCAACAATGGCGTAACCGGTGCTAGCGTTGAAAGAATGAGTCTTTAGAAGCGCATACCCACGTGCAAATCGGAAGAGCCCACTTCCACCAACAATCGGCATCTCTCTAACTTTCGAGGACAAAGCATTTGACCCTAATATACTCAAAGAACTACCATTGTACTTTCCCTCAACAAAAACATAATTCAAAGCCACTACCAATCGGTTTTCGCTTAAACTAGCAAACGCGTATACCCCTTGAGCTCTTCCCACAATCTTGGATGTGAGATCGGGACCCACTGTCAATGGATCGTCAACTATGATCGTAGCACCAAAGAAGGTAGCGGAGGTGTTGGTGATGGGGGCCTCAGCCACCCGAACGGCGGTGGGGTGGTCACCACTTGGTATATCATGGAAATAGAAGTGAAGGTGACTTAGCTTTTGTTTCTTGAAACTAAGTGACTTCGTTGACAATTTTCTTGAAAATTGATGGGAGTGTGTTCCAAAGAGAAATGAGAACATGAAAAGGGTAAAAATGGTATTTCTGTATTTGGGGAGAATCTGGGCCATTGAGGAGAGTTGAAGAATTGTGAATGATGTTATGGCGTTGGTTTGTGGTCTTAAATGTCAATGAGATATAAAAAAAATGTGTTAGGTAGGTTTAATGTTACATTAGCAATACACTTTTCTATACCATATATATTTATATATATTTCTTATATTGTATCTGTTACTTGTTAGGAATATAGATCTCACAATAATGGAGTTCAATATAGAATGTTGATATTTCGTCCTAAAAATGCTCTAAAAATGCTCACTTATGTATCGAAGGTCACGTATCATTAGGGAAAAAAACACATGGCTTCACATGAAAGGGCGTTTTTATTGGGTACGATGCTTGGAAGGGTATCTTATCTTTAGGTTGACAAACAATATTGAAAGACTTTTTATATTAAAATCTTATTGTTTTTTAGAAAACTGACAAGTGTACATTAATAAGTTCTCATTGGAGCCAATTTGCTAGATTAATTAGTTACTGAATCAATAAAAAAATAAAGTTGATTACATAAATAGTTCATCTAGTTTTGTCAAAGTCAAACACTTGAAGCTTGAGATCAAAAGGTTGTATGTTAGTTTTAGGGGGTGTTTGGGATTGCTTCTTAAAAGTGCTTATGCCTTTTTGGAGAGGCAAAATATCCAAAATACCCCTCCAAAAGCACCTAAACCAGTCCCAAACATGCTCTTAGTAGTGTGGTTTTAGTTTGTAACATATTTCTGAATCTAACGCTCAGCTTACTTACGTTAAAGTTCATGTTAATTTTTAATGATTAATAAAATAACCAAAATAGCCTTTACACTTTAAAAGACTATAAAAGAGAAGTTCATGTTAAGTATTTAATATGAGTATTGGATCCCGATTCGGGCCATTCGTTTGAAGATGTTAGTTTAATCATTTCACTTTGGGTATTATGGATTTTCATGTTGGGCTATGGATTATGCGACATGGGCAAATCATAGTTGACAAAATTACTAGGAAATTGATGTCAATTTTAATCAAGTACCAACACCGATCTTATTTCAAAATAAGAATAACGTTGATCAAACATAATAACTTATACACCACATTATAGCTCATATTAGATATGAAAGTCGTAGGGAAGTGGGATCATTAAAAACTGAATTTGAGCTGCTTGAGACTACTCATAAAATACTCGATCTGACCTTAGTTTAAATGAGCCTAAACCTGAGCTTGAGCTTCACATATCATGCTCAAGCGGGCTCACGAGCCTAAACGGGCCTTTTGTTATTATATTAGATACATATTTATATATAAAAATAATATATATAATGTTGAAAATACGTGTGCGTATATAAATAATATTATAATTATAAAATCATAGATAATTAATAATAAATAATAAGCGAGACAAGTGTGAATTGAATTTTAGCTTAAATGTTTGGCTATTAATAATTATTTTAGGACGACAACTTTATCAAAAAACCACCATTAGTAAATGCAATTGGATGTTGAAAAATATTTAGTTGCGTAAAGAAAGCCATGATCATTAACTAGCACGTATTTGGTATTTGTTTAAACTTTGGGAGTTAATTGCGTTTAACTAATTGTTATTTATTAAAATTTATATTAATTAATTCAGGGTCAGAAGTTGACAATTGAAGGAAAAGTTGGTTTTCGGTTTTTCATATGTCAACTGGTGTAGATAAAAATATGGTGCAGAAAGGATTTAAGAGCATTCATATTTAGGTAATATTTAGGTATGTAGATGAACCCAACGAATGTGAATAAGAGCATAATGATATTTGTGTATTTAACTTTAAACGAATACAAACAATTAAACGAACAAATATTTTTATTCATCCTCGTTCGTTTAAAAAATTAACATGTTCGTGGTCATATATGTTCGTTTGTTTAAAATATGAATAAACAATTCACGAACATAAATGAACACAAACAAATATAAACGGACATAAATGAATACACTTGATAGAACACAAACAAACAAATATAAAACCACTAATTAGATAACTTATCAAGATAATATTCAATTATCTATTATAACATGTAAATGAACATAATGAACAAACAAAACATGTGTTCATGTTTGTTCGTTAAATAAACGAACACATACTTTTTGCTCATGCTCGTCCATTTATTAAATAAAGGAGCATACATGAACTTCCAGTCGAACAGTTCGTTGAACGTTCAGTTCGTTTACGACTCATAGTCCATCTTTCATTCTCATCTCTTATCTGCTGAATAGGGCCGGCCAAGGGGTGTGTGAGCCGCACCCCCAGTCGGAGACCGTAAGTTTTGGGGGCCCAAACATTTTTATGCATATATATATGTTTGATGTATAAAAGATCTCGAGTAAAACGACATCATCAATTGGTTGAATCGGTCGTTAATTTTGGTGTTTAAAATGTCACACCCCGACCAAAGGCGGCGGAACATGCCGAGGTGCAACGTGATTGGACAAATACACAAGACGCTATTAAAGCGACAATATTTAATCAACTCACTTTATTTCATAAAATCATTAAACAAGACATCTTGTTCATACAAAACAAATTGAATACAAGTAACCAAATATATTGTTCGTTTTACTAATATCCTAATAGTCTTGGTAACGTTTTTCATCAAGTCCTCAAGTCAACAAAAGTCAAACCTGTAACATTCCATAAAATAAAGTTTGTCAACACAAAGGTTGGTGAGCAATTTCATAGTTTTGAACAATATGTAAATAATAGGAAAAGCCACAACTTGTATACGAAACAATAAATAAAAGCAATAATTTGGATAAAAATGAGGTCGCTAATAAGAATACATTAGCGGCATCTTCTATAAGAGAATACCAAATAGATTCGGATTTCCAATGAGATCGTTAATAAGAATACATTAACGACACCGTGCTATAAGAGAATACCAGATAATTCACAGATTTATGAATCAACCAACCAAAAGCGGTAAAAACATTAACAATTAAGCATGTAAGCATATAACACCAAATTGAACATTTATTTAAGTAAAATATACAATAAATTTTGTGGTTTAAGACTCAAGTATAAAACATTTAGTTTGAATAAGTATGCAATATCACCCCCAAAACGAAAGATGGAAAACGGGGTATGAAAAGTACTCACGTTCAAGTAATAAACTTGATCGGTAATGACGGGTAACCGGAAGGATGAGGTTTTAACGAGCAAATTCTAGATAAAAGGAAGTCTTGTATTATAAGGGTTGTCTAGGATGTCTTTAAATAAAATAAATGATAAGAAATGCAAACAATTTAAAGTTTAAAATGTAAATATTTAAGAAAAACATAATAGTAGTCGTTTAAAAATATAAGTTTGCTCGAAACCGGGTTAAAGTATCTAGCCCTAATATTTACTCAACCTATGTTAAGTAATAAGGTGGGTAAAAATGCGAGAATGCAAGTCCCTTTGTAATATAGATACTAAAACGGGTTTTAACTAGTGTTTCGGGTTCTTGGTTCGGGTTTAGATAATTGGTCAAAACCAAAGTCAACTTTTCAAAATAATAGATTTTATGAGATAACTCAATAAAATTTAATAAGACTTAACCAAGTATGTAGTTCAATTGTTTTAGAACTAACAACGTCCGTTAAGAGAGTGTTCGGTTTTGTCGGTCCGAACTTTGTTATGAGATCAAGTTGGATCCAACATTTCCAAGTACTTAAGAAAATAATTAAAATCAGTTTATAAAGTATTTTTAAAGATTTATACAAGTCTTGATAGCTAAAAACACACTTGTGTGTCTTAAGCGAGTGAAAATCGGTTTAGTTCGGTTTGGTTCGGTTTCCATCTCACAATAAGTTCATAGATGGTTTCCACATGCCCAAATATCAAAGAACTTGCATAATAACTTATAAATGATGAAACTTAAGTTTTACAACAAAAAAATTAACAATAAAGTCTTTAAACGAAAGTTCTGTTTTCGGTTCGGATCTAGTTTCGGGTTAAGACCGAGGTTAGAATCTACAAACCCATAACCATAGAACTTATAATAATGATTTTAGAAACTTAAATCTAACATAAAGCATGTTTAAACAATTATTTAACAAAACTAGTAAACAAAGTTCGGTTTACGGTTTAGAGATATTTACGGTTAAACCGATGCTAGTCTCTTCAAACCCATAAACATAGAACTTCATAAATATGATAAACAAACTAAAATGAGCAGAATTTAGTCATGGTTAGTATGTATAAACAAGTTATATAAGTATATATATATATATGGGTTGGTTCAAGAGAGAAATCATTTTATTGCAAGAAATGTGAGAAATCAATCTTAACCATTGATAATGTGTAATCAATGGTGGACATCAATAATGGCATGTTTGTAATTACCATGACCTTAATATTAGCTTTTTAGTAAATAAAGAGTAGAAATGTCATGGGTTAGGCTAAATGTAACCCCCCCGGTTGCTTGTCATACCCCCCCCCCCTTTGGAAAAACCTACTTTCATATTAACCCTTGAAATCATATAATTACCAAATTAGCACAAAAGTAAGGATTTAATATTATTTTTTTACAAGTTGCGTTTTCTTTTATGATTTCGAGTTTAGGGTTTCGGTTTTAAGGTTTAGGGTTCGGGTTTAGGGTTTAAGGTTCGGTTTCGGGTTTCGGTTTTAGGGTTTCGGTTTTAGGGTTTAGGGTTTAGGGTTCGGGTTTAGGGTTCGGTTTCGGGTTTCGGGTTTCGGTTTTAGGGTTTAGGGTTCGGT
This sequence comes from Bidens hawaiensis, assembly GCF_021521415.1. Lineage (NCBI taxonomy): Eukaryota > Viridiplantae > Streptophyta > Magnoliopsida > Asterales > Asteraceae > Bidens > Bidens hawaiensis. The sequence goes on along the minus strand of NW_027498408.1, from coordinate 34,562 downwards.
TTCGAGTTTAGGGTTTAGGGTTCGGTTTCGGGTTTCGGGTTTAGGGTTCGGTTTCGGGTTTCGGGTTTAGGGTTTAGGGTTTGGTTTTGGGTTTAGGGTTTCGGGTTTTGGGTTTAGGGTTTCGGGTTTTGGGTTTTTGGTTTATTTTGTAAAAGATAAAGTGGTAAAATAAGGATATTATAAATATATATACTATTAAATTTAAAAAAAGATATTATAAATATTTATAATATTAATATTGAAAATATTAATATTAAAAAAATAAATTAATAGTAATACTTGATAATTTTTAGTTTGATATATGTAGTGGAGGTTATCAAATGAAAGTAATGTTGTAGGGACTAATATGTATATAAATAATATCAAGAGCTAATTGTAATTTATGTAATAAGTTCAGGGGATATATTTAATAAAAATGGAGTAAGGGGGGTACGTTTAGCAGCACCCAAATGTCATCTGCATGTTGACACAGTTAAATCAAAATTAATGATTATCATGAGTTTCCCTAAGTAATTGACGTCATTTATATGTAGTTTTTGAACAATTAATGTCTATCATCATATTTCCCTAAATTAACGTCATTTATATATAGTTTTTGAACAACATTTATGACTTTAATGATAGTTAGTGTGTCGTTTTTTTAATGTGTATCTTTTATCTCTAAACAAATGTTATATATATTGTTTTGTTTTATTATCATATAAAACAAATTAGTTTTTATTGTTTATTTTAGATATTCACATGATAATGATATGTAGATATTTTGTGTTTGTGTTGTTAACATGTAGGTGTAGGGTTTGTGTAGTTTTGTGTATGTTTTTAAAATATGGTTTGTTGTAGTATATCGTTTGTGCAGGGTATTATTAATATCCTTTGTAGGATTCCTATACAACTTTATATGTTTGGTGTCATATGTTTAAGCTATTTTGAGGTAATAAAAATATGTTTTGTTATAGTATATTTTTTGTGTATGGTGTTATTAAAATACCGTGTAAGGTATATAAATATACAACTTGTATGTCTAGTGCCATATGTGTAGGCTATTTTGTGGATGGAAAATAATCTAAATTCATTTGTGTAGGTTACATCTTGTGTAGATTTTTAAAATATGTTTTGTTGTTGTATATAGTTTGTATAGGGTATTACTAATATCATGTGTAGTATATTCATATACAACTTTGTATGTTTGGTGCCATATGTGTGGACTATTTTGAGGTAATAAAATATGTTTTGTTGTAGTATATCGTTTGTGTAGGGTGTTATTAAAATACCGTGTAGGGTATATATAAATTCAACTGCGTATGTCTGGTGCTATATGTGTAGGCTATTTTGTGACTGGAAACTAATCTAAATTCATTTGTATATGCTATTTTGTGTAAGGTTTATGTTTTTTTTTTCGAATAAAAACTTATATAAAAACAATTGTGTAAGACTGTTTTTCAATTGTATAGGGTTTCATAGAATTTGGATGAGTTTGAAATCAATGTGTATTTAATAAAAACTGTATGTTATATAAAAAAAACTATTTGGAATACTTATGTTATCTACATAAATTTGTATATGAATGTAGGATACTTCAAAAGATTGATGGATGATTGATTATATAATAAAATGAAATGATGTGATAAACTATAATCGAATTATCCAAAATAATATTAATGTTTTAATATTTTTAAATTAACAAAATGATAAGATAGTTGTTTAATTAAATTAAAACTTACCAAAAAGAACACAAATAGTTGCCATATAAAAAGAATGTATGTTTTACTATCATATCCTTATATTTAATTAAATGGGAAAAAGAAAAGAAAAAATTTGATTGGTTAGAAGGATTTCTCACACTTCTCACATTAAGATGATTTCTCTCTTGAACTTAAACACACACACACACACACATATATATATCAAGGACACGAAGTCCTCCTACGAGGCCCAAAACTTAACCGACCGAGGCCGAAAAAGTAACCAACAAAGGTAACAAGGGGTGTATATTATATATATGTTGCAACAACAAGCTTGAATCATATGGAGTTAGTAGAAATCAAAGGAACCCTTGTTTGACTCTTGAAGGTCAAACAAGTAAGAATCTTGAAGGTTGGAGCTTAGAACTTAGTTTGAGAGTGTTTGGTGAGTATGAGCAGGCTCAAATGAGTGGTCAGGCTTGGTTTTGTGAAGGATAAGGTGTTAAGGTTATCTATAAGGTTGCTTTAGAGATTTCCATGCTTTCTCATTGGTTTAAAGGGTCAAACAAGTGATAATATAAACAAATAACGAACTTGGTTGCTGCAAGTACCAGGCTGCGCTATGCGACCCCCTGCCCCTTAATGGCCGCGCGGCGCGGCGCCCCCTAGGGGTGAGGTTGGTACAACTCGTCTTGCGTGGTTCGTTTTGCGTACCGGAAGTTCGTTGTCGATGTAATTTGAGCGTTTTAAAGACGTTTTCGAATCCGTAAAAAGGGTTTTTCAAATTGAACAAGCGGGAATGATTTAGTAACATAAAGTCCAATATTTTATATATTTGAAATATTCGGGATATAAATCGGGTTGGTTTACATGATAAACGAATACAAATAGGACCCGAAATTGACGAATGTCACATAAAAGTCACCGGAAAATCGGTTCACCTCATAACTTTGCTGGAAAGTCTTGGTGGAGAAGAAAACAACAAAATCAAGTTTTAAGTAATGGCAAAAATAGTCCATGCTCTTTATTTCATAATTAAATATATTATTTACATACTTACCCCTTTTAGTTTTGTTTTAGTTATACTTCACCCTTAACTTTTATTTCAACATACCATTTAAAATCCTTTAAACAATTTTAAAAAAATGAGTATATATTAAAATAACTATATTAATTTTAATAAAGTTTTTATTAATAACTTGTATTAGTATTAAGTTTTAGGGTTTCGAAATTTGGGTATTACATTCGTATTATATATTTTTTATATTTATTGTTATAACATTAATCGCCGTTTATAAAAATTAGCTTATATATTTCGTTATTTGTTAAGGCTTACTTGCTTTTTTATATCGGCACGACCGAGGTATTTAAATCATTGGAGACGGCCTTGCTGCTGCACGATCGAGATTTGTGATTGTTATTCAAGTTCTTCCTTTGTATATTCTTCACTTGGCTCTAATACCCTTTCTATTATAATTTCTGTATACGTGATTTTTAGAATGCTACTTTCTTCAAATGGTGTTAGTATCCAAACTTATTACATTTATTTGTATTAAAATGATGGAATTTCTCAAACGTGGTTAGTGAGGACTTTCTTGTGAATCCGCCATACATGTTTGGAACTTTACACTTTTGAGAACTAACAACGTAATGCAATGTAAATTTAACATTTTGGGCACTATAAATACTAATATCATTTGGACAAAGTAGATAAGACCACCCGTACTCCTGGCGTTTGCATGCGTTTTGTATGAAAACGCCGGAGCACAACCCCCCACCTCCGGCGTTGTGGGTGTGTTTTTTTGAATAGGTGTTTTGTATAAAACGCTTGAATGAGCCCGATTTTTGAAATTAAACAATTAACTACTCCAATTATCCCTAACTTCTCAAAACTTTAACAATCAGCGGAATGAAATACCTAATTACCTTGGTGCCATGATTCCAAACTGAAACAACTTAATATTCCTCGAATTCAAGTACTCCAGATTCTCCTTAGGGTACTCTTCAACACACAAGCATCTACACCAACACATAAAACCCAAATTAACCATCAATTGAATCAATTAACAACAACGACAACAACAACAACAACAACGAGAATTGAAACCACATGACAGATCGAAGCCTAAAGGTATCGAGAAATGGGAAATCGGTGGATTGGGGGAACCCAGATCGGTAAAATCCGTCCTCAACGGTGACGAAATTTATTGGAGGCTTTTGGGTTATTTTATCTTCTTCAGGGTTATGGAGTAGGTTAGGATGGGTTTGGTTCATGGTTCATGAAAAAAAACAAATAAAAAATAAAAGTGACTGGGCGCCATGTGACGCAAAATGCCCGGGGGTGGAGATTTATGAATACACCATCTTTTTGCAAAAACCCATAACTCTGACTAGCGGCACCACATTGCGCTTAATGCCCAGGGGTGGGGCATTATGACTACACATGGCCTAAAGTGATAGCTTGATTCATTACTTAAAACAAAGTATATTTTATAAATGCTGCAATTACAAAAAAAATCTTTAAACTGTAAAATATATAATAAATGTATAAAAATTAAAGTGTAATCCTTTTCATTAAAATAGTGCAAATAAGATGTATAACTTATAGGTGATAATAATAATAATAATTTAGATTAAACGGTAAATACTAATAATTTAGAAAGGGATAACAAAGAAACCCGAACTCGATGGGAAAACCCGAAACCCTATATAAATGAGACGGTAATACCCGACCCATTAGGGTTTGGGATTAGTTTTTACGTTTTTCGTGGGTTTGGGATAGGTTTGGGATTTCTAATATACCAGGTTACCCGACCCAATTACCCGATAACATAGACCAATTTACCCGATTATATACACGATGTACCCAATATCGCTTATTATATATATATATATATATATATATACATACTATATTCCAAATATATTATTTGTTGAAACTTGTTTATATCAATTATTTGAGATATTTTATCTTTATGGTAACCATCTTTGTAATCGATCAGTTATATTTTGTCAAAATTCGGTAGAAACCCGGCGAGTTTTGAGTCGGGTGTACCCAACGGGTATTTTGTCAAAAATCCTATATGAGTTTAAAAACCCGAAACCCGAAGGATAATTACCCGACTAAAACCTGACTGATTGGGACAGATTTGAGACGAACTTTAATAACCAAGTATGAGTTTAAAAATACCTAAACCTGACCTAAACCCAATCCATTACCATCCCTAAATTTAAGGCCACAAAACTGCATAAAAGTATACAAAACTCCATAAAAGTATACAAATCTAAAAAAAGCTTTTAAGTTTGTGAATTGTGATTACAATTATCATATTAGCCAATAGTCCAATACAACATATGGGCTTCCTGCCAGGCTTGTGTATTTTACCCATAAAGTTAGTGACGCAAGCAACTACTTTTCTTTTCATTTTTTTTTCTTTTTCTTTTATTAACAACTAATAAATAGAGAATTACCTATGTACTTTGTATAGTTGATCTAATGGCAAAAGGCCACCGTCAGTTAGCTTAACCCAGTCGTACAAAGCTCTTAAATGACTCCCAGTTATCTCCAGTTTTGTGGAAAACCCACCCGCCCGAATGCTCACTGGTGGTAAACCCCGGACACCCTCAGGATCGAACCGGAGATCACAAAGATCCCGGTCTTTCTTCATTGAGCCACCCATGTCCCCTCCAAAGCGTTGTTAGCAGGGTTTGAGCCTAGGTCTCCGTTAAAAACTCAGACTTTCTACCACTATACCACGTTAGAATTTACAGACCCAAGTAAGTACTTAAGAGTCTTGGACATGTTTTAGTCATAATATTGTTATAAATGTATAATTATAGTTATATAAAGTACTCCAATAAAACTACTTTAATAATAACTGAATGCCAATAACATTTATTCAGTTGTTATAAAACCTACAGATCATAACCGATTTAACCATATTTTAAAACAAACAAACAAACAAGTTTAGATAATAAGCAAGAATGAAAATAAGAAATCATCAATGAAGAACATAAACATTGTATTCCACAATGGCATCTCCATTGGTTGCATTGAAGAAAAAAGTTCGGGCTTCAGCATACCCAAGGGCAAATCGAAACACACCAGTTCCTCCAACCACCGGAAACTCTCTAACCGAGGACGCGATAGGGTTTCGACCCAATATACTCAAAGTGCTTCCATTAAACCTTTCTTCATCAAAAACGTAATTCTGGACCATCATAAAACTCATGTTATTAAAATCTGCTGACGCGTACATCCCTTGTGCTCTTCCCACCCGTGTAGAGTTTGGTTCCGGACCAATTGTAAGAAGGTTGTCCATCATGACTACCGCCCCGAACCCAGTGGCAGAAGTGTTGGTAATGGGGGCTGCAGCCACCCGAATGGCTGTTGCATTTGGGCCACCAACTACGTCATGGAAGAAGAAGTGTAAGCGCGTTAGGTTCTGTCTTTGGAGTCTGATCGTCGATCGTGGCAAGCTAGTTGAGAAAGTTTGAGATTGCCCGAAAACTAGTAGGGAGAAAAAGAAGACTAGGAAGGTGGTGGAGATGATAAGTTTGTTGGCCATGATGTTAAATTGAATAGAGATGGGAAATGGTGGATAATATGTTTTTCCTTTGCTTGGTGCTTTGGGTTCTTATACTTGGATGAAAGAAGAAAGGTCAAACGAATCTAATATAAATTGTCAAAGGTGTACAAATTTTGAATTATGTTCATTAAAAAAATATTATTGTGTTAATAATAATTATTTAGTTTTATAGAATGTGCTCACCGTCAAAACATAATAACTTGAAGCTTTATAGCACCACCAACGCTGAATTTCATAAAACGTTACATCAACATCAAAATTAGAACTTATCTCAAAAACCTCAATTTTCTTTCACAACACCAAACTTTCACAAACTCTATTTATTAAACAAAAATATTATAATTGTGTGTGTATGTATGCAAAAGAGGGGGACCGGTCACTTTGTCCGCCATAGAGTTTGTAGACAAGAACCTTGCTACATGGACTTCGCCCCTCAACACGGAAGTCCGCTCCCTACCCGTTTGTGTTTCGCCACCTTGATTCGGATGGGACCCGAAACACCCAGCGTCGTGGGTGATCTTAATTGCATACTTGTATGGATTATTTCTAGATAATTAAATGGTCAAGGTCAACAAAAGTGTGAGGTTTTGACTCCATCAAGCCATCAACCACGTAGAATATTGCATGTTTGTCCATTGTCAAATAATGCGAAGTACTTGCTTCTCTTTTAGAGTATTAGTAAAGTACATAGCCTTTTCATGACAAACATCTTGGGCCACCCCATAAATGGACCTAATCAAATTAAATGTTCATGCAATGAATTTACCGGAAAAAAGAATGGTTCATAGACACATACCAAATGGAATTTCCTATTCGTGATCGCTCATTATGGAAATGAATTTGTTCGTATTCGTTCGTTTATTTATTAATCAAACACAAACCAACATAATTGCATGAAAACAAATAGCATATATAGATTTGAAATTAAAAGAAAACAACATTCACCCAAATGTAATACATAACCATCGGGAACATAAAAAAGTACAGTACTTTGAAATAAATATATATTTGAACCAACACAAACGAAAGCAAATGAGCCCTTTACCAAATGTTTGTTAACTCAATTAAACGAGCAAACATTTGTTCATGTTTGTCCATTTAATTAATCAAGCATAATTCTTTGTTTATGTTCATTCATTTATAAATCAAACAAATAACTTTGTTCGGTTCGTTTAACACAAATCATATGATTATATATTACTATTAAAAGATGCGTATAATTAACATTGAATCACACTAGCTCTAACTTCTGTGTTGCCACATGGCAGGTGTTCTTTATGACCAACTAGCTATTATCCATGCATGTATGAGGGTAACAATAAACAATGATGTTTAGTTCTCAATAAATTGACACCGATACTTTCTTAGATATGTAATAGTCTTGGAAAGTATATCTTGTTCCCCGTTTATGGTGATTTGGTAAGACATACACATACATATATCGTGAATATAAATGTTTTCCTAAACCATTTATATTATCCCTTTCTATACAACTGATTATTTTGAGCACCACAACGTACAGATTCCCCACACCCATATACGATTTAACTAGTAGAGGATATTGATCACGGTTTGTTAGTTGGTATTGTGTCGGAGACTTGTTCTTAAGTTTTGCCAATAACATGATTTGTAAGAAGTATATAAGGGACTTTCATAAACGACAATAGATGTATCACAACTTACTTACCTTCTTTAACCACAAGCTGACCTTGTAAGTTATGATATACAACGCAATTATGCTCTTGAGTCCTGAGCTGTCTAGCTATGAAATTTGATAAATCATAATCCTTCTTTGTCTGGCCAACATAATACAATAGTAGGAATTTTGGTGTTTAAAACATTAATGGCGAGTCGTCGTAATATGTCATCACAAAGTTTTCTTACTCTTTAATTAAGTTTTCATGGTTTTTCTTCTTCTTATTTTTTTTTCAGATTATGTGTTTTTTTGTGTTCCAAAATGTATTAATTGTTTTACGTTATATAGTCTGAGCGTCTGATATTTCATATGTTGTGACTACGGTGAGTGTTAGAAGACAAAATATATTAACCTAAATCAAATGATATAATCTTACTTGATTTTTATTACTTAATAACAATTAAAGAATGAAAACATGCAGTTATCAATGTAGAACATAAACGTTGTACTCTACAATGGCATCTCCACTTGTTACATTTAGGAAAAAAGTTCGAGCTTCAGCATACCCACGAGCAAATCGGAAAACACCAGTTCCTCCAACTACCGGAAACTCTCTCACCGAAGACATAATAGGGTTCCGACCCAATATACTCAAAGTGCTCCCATTAAACCTTCCTTCATCAAACACGTAATTCTGAACCATCATAAAACTCATGTTATTAAAATCCGCTGATGCGTACATCCCTTGTGCTCTTCCCACCCGTGTAGAGTTAGGTTCTGGCCCCATTGTTAGGAGGTTGTCCATTATGACCACCACCCCAAAAGCAGTGGCGGAGGTGTTGGTTATGGGGGCTGAAGCCACCCGAACGGCAGTTGCATTTGGGCCATCAAGTACGTCGTGGAAGAAGAAGTGGAGGCGTGTTAGGTTTTGTGTTCCATGTTGTAGCATTGATCGTGGCAAGCTGGTTGAGAAAGTTTGAGATTTCCCAACAAGGAGCTGGGAGAACATGAAGACTATGAAGGTGATGGAGATAAGTTTGTTGGCCATGAGGTTAATTAATTGAATTGAACTAGAAAATTGTGGATATTATGTATTTCCAATGGATGGTGGTTAGGGCCTTTATAGTTGAATGAGAGTAAGAAAGGTCCATATATTACAAGTCAGTGGCTTGTATACACAATTGAAGCTTTAATTGCATCATGGATTATTGGAAGAATAAGTACTTGTTCAACAAATGTGTATTGTTTGACTCTCATTTAACAACCACGTAGATTTCATTGTCAAATATTTAATGCAAGAGTTTGATGACTTCCTTTAACAGTATTTGTTAATTAATTATCATTGAGCCGGTCAATGCATCAAAATATATAAATAAATGCAGACAATACAAAATGAATAACTTTGTTTTTCTTTTTGACAAATATCCCTAATAATTTGAAAAACGTAGGGCATCTACAATAATAAATTTTTAAGAGGCGTTTTTAGTACTTTACCTATTTTTATCTATTGCAAACATTCGAAAATATAACTTTTTGTAGGTGGTTGGGTCAGATGAGAAGGTTTGGGTCTTAATTGAAAAAAAAAAATAAATTATAAAAGGTGTTTATCACGTAACAATGTTTTTGTGTGTTTTTATGATTTCTTTATTAGGTGAGTTTTTAATGTTTTTAAAGAATGGTATTTTTATTATGTGCATGTTTTTTTTATGTTTGTAAAAGTCCTATACAGCTTGTTGTTCCCCTGAGCTGATTGTTATAGAAAAATGATGTGTTTTGGAGAAACATATGAAGAACTTATATGACTTCTAGTGTAATTGATATTTTCAATTCTAATTTTGTACGTCTCAAAAATTTGTAAATCTATTATGAGGTGCGTCTAGAAGAAATAAGTCGTAGTTGTCAACCGGCTTTAGATGTTCACAAGTGATGAGGGATCGATAACTCGAATGCCGATCGACTAATTTAAGGATTGGTGGGAACACAAAAGATAAAATAGGTAATTATGATATCATAAATGGGTCATAAACATGTTGTGTAGACATAATAACACACGTTTACATGATAAGTTAAACGTCTTATGCATGTCATAAACATGTTAAGTGGGCTGAACCTGTTTTAGACACGTCATTCACGTGTCCACATGTTTACGAACCAAACTCAACGTCAACCTTCATCTCAAGTCATGATATAATGGATCACATAAGAATCTGCTAACCATTTTATGACCATACTATATGTGAGTTGATTACAATATAACATATAAATAAAGAGTAAACCACATGTTCAATATATTTTTTACTTAGCGAGTTTGGTCAAGCATTTTTGCTAAAATCGTTCAAGCCAGACCGTCAAACTGATGTGTATATCATTTAAGTTTCGACTGATTTTCAATAATATTTAATTTTTATAGTGGGAACCGGGTGCAATCCACACTATTATGCATAGACTCTAGAGCAGTAGTGTTGGAGTCCAAAAGTAGAGTCCCTTCACATATATACTGTGAAGTTCATCGTAAGTCTTGGACCTATCCTACAAGCAATACGAATTTTCATTCATGCTACGTCGAGACAAAATATTTATAGAGTCCTTAACATTAGAAGACATAGTTTCCCAGATCCTTCACGACTCACATCTCTCGCACGCCATAGTTTTATCAGCAAACCCTGAGATATTTTGAAACAAAAACTGAATACAAAATGAATTATAAAATGGCTCTCCCATCTCTCACGAAGTAGTTTCATACTTTCATCAACCAAGGCAATAGATAAATTAGCTTTACTTGATTTTCTTTTTTTAACCACAACCACAACCACATTTTTTATCTAATTATATTATACATTGTTCCCGGTCAGTAAAATTAACTTTTGAATTAATTATAACCATTAGATTGGTCTGAGATGAAATCTAGACCGTTTAAAGTCCTGTAATTTCTTCTAGAAGTAGAGCTTACTATCAGTTACATAGCTTGCGGATTTAGGATCCAGATCCTTTTTCTCCGGCGGCATTCCCAGTATCCGCTCTCCCACGTTTAGGGTTTTTATTCCCTATTCAACACCCTTTCTTCCGCAATTTTTATCACAATTTCATTTTCAAATAAAAACCGTTATGGCTACTGACCACGGAATTTGTTAGTGTTATGAACTTGGTCAAACGAAGTCAATAATTGTTGAGGGACAAGTTATGAAATTTCTGAAACCGTGGTCAGTAGCCATAACGGTTTTTATTTGAAAATGAAATTGTGATAAAAATTGCGGAAGAAAGGGTGTTGAATAGGGTTTTTATTCCCTATTCAACACCCTTTCTTCCGCAATTTTTATCACAATTTCATTTTCAAATAAAAACCGTTATGGCTACTGACCACAGAATTTGTTAGTGTTATGAACTTGGTCAAACGAAGTCAATAATTGTTGAGGGACAAGTTATGAAATTTCTGAAACCTGAAGGACAAAAGGTGTACAAAGCATTGAAAGTTTATAACAGCCTGAGTATGTTTGTTATAAAGGGGAATTAGGGCTTGTAACTAATTTAATTCAATTACTTCTTGTTTCTGAATAATATTCATTCATTTCTTTTGTATTGTAATCGGTTCTTCTTGTTAATCAAAAACCCTGAGCTTTTGTTAGTAGTCTCGTTGATCTTCATAATAAGTTCTTATCAATTGTAATTCCGCTTAATTGATAACAAGTGGTATCAAAGCCTTGTTGCTCTTGATTAGTGAAGACGGTGTAATCAATTTCACGATCTTGTTACCGAGATGGTTACTACGAAGTTTGATCTTGAGAAGTTTGATGGTCGGAATGATTTCTCGTTATGGAGAGTTAAGATGAGGGCACTTTTGGTTCACCAGGGCATCTCTGATGCGTTATTGAGTGAACCAAATATGCCGGAGGGTTATACCAACAAGGAAAAGAAAGATATCCCTATAAAAGGCACATAGTGCTATAATTCTGAGTCTCGGAGATCGAGTTCTTAGGGAGGTGTCAAAGGAGATTATGGCAGCCGGTGTCTGGTCAAAAATTTAATCATTGTATATGACCAAGTCTTTGGCAAACAGACTATATTTGAAGAAAAGATTATACACCTTCAATATGAATTCTGGAAAGTCTTTGGAGGATCACACAGATGAGTTTAATAAACTCATATTAGATCTTGAAAATATAGAGGTGGAGTTGGAAGATGAAGATCAGGCTATTATATTCCTCACTTCTCTACCTTCATCATATGAACACTTTGTGGATACTTTGATGTATGGTAGAGAAACTTTAACAATGGAGGAAGTTCTTGCAGCCTAAATTCCAAAGAATTAAAGAAAAGATCATACGGTAAGGAGGAATCTGGTGAAGGGTTGTTTGCAAGAGGAAGATCTGATCAAAGGTCTTTCAAATCCAAAGGACAAGCAAGATCCAAGTCCAAAGTGAAGAGGAGATGCTATATCAGTAATTCTGATAAGCATCTCAAAAGAGATTGTCCTGAGAGAGGGAAAAAGATGGGACAAATGGTTCATCAAAGACTCATGGTAATACTTCTGATGGTGAATCATCATAAGGGTTTGATGTTGGTAATGTAATGGTGGCTGAAAAGGATGGTTCAGGAAGTGCTTGGATTTTGGATTCTGGATGCTCATACCATATGACACCAGAAAAAGGTTTTTTCAGTGATCTAGTGATTAAAGAACAAGGTATGGTTCAGTTAGGTGATGATACACCATGCAAGATTATGGGAATTGGTTCTATGGTTCTAAGATTAGGCAATAATACTAAGTATAAACTGGAAGAAGTAAGGTACATTCCTGATTTAAAAAGAAACTTAATATCTCTAGAATCATTAGAGAGTATAGGTTTATCAGTAAATCATAGAAATGGTAAGGCCAAAGTAATCAATGGTTCTTTAGTGTTATTATCTGGTTCAAGAAAGGGTAATAACATATATGTTCTAGATGGTGAAGCTGATAAGGGATTAGTGTCTGTAGCTGAGGGTAAAAATGTCAATATGGATGAATTATGGTATAATAGGCTGGGTCATATAAGTAATCAAGGTCTCTCTAAGTTAAAGAAACAACAGGCAATTGATAAGTTGGGTAGTTGTGATCTAGAACAATGTGAGCATTGTGTTCTTGGTAAAGCAAAGAGAGTAAGTTATACTAAGGGTATACATAGTACTAAAGGGATTTTGGATTACATACATGCTTATTTGTGGGGGCCTGCTAAAGTCACATCTTTAGGTGGAGCTAAATACTTCTTGAGTATGATTGATGATTACTCAAGAAGTGTATGGGTGCATGTGTTAAAATATATAGATGAAGTGTTTGGCAAGTTTAAATAATGGAGAGCCCTGGTTGAAAATCAGACAGATAGAAGAATTAAGAAGTTAAGAACAGACAATGGATTAGAATTCTGCAGTGGCTGGATTAATAAGTATTGCAGGGATCATGGAATCTCAAGGCATTTGTCCGTTCCATGAACACCACAACAAAATGGTGTGGTAGAGAGAATGAACAGGACACTACTTGACAAAGTAAGATGCATGTTGTCAAAATCAGGGTTGCCTAAGACATTTTGGGCAGAGGTTGTGTCTACTGCAGCATACTTGGTGTATAGATCTCTAACAACTGCTAATGAAGGTTTAAAAACACCTATGGAAATATGGTTTGGTAAGATTTCAGATTATATTCATTTAAGAGTTTTTGGATCATTAGCATATGCTCACGTGAAACAAAATAAGTTGGATCCTAGAGCAGTCAAATGTGTGTATGTGGGGTATCCAGAAGGTGTTAAGGCATATAGGTTGTGGAGATTAGATGATGTTAGCCCTAAGTTGATCATTAGTAGGGATGTAGTGTTTAATGAAAATGTGATATATAGAGATGTTCTGAATAAAGAAAAAGTCAAGTCTGATCAAGGGCAAAATGGTCAGACTGAGGTGGAGTTAATTCCTAAGTTGGTAAAAAATGATGATATTGGTGCTGATTCTCATGTTGATGAAGAATGTGATGCAAATAGTTACCAGTTAGCAAGAGATAGAACAAGAAAACAGGTAGTAAAGCCTCTTAGGTACAGGGGAGATGATTCAGTTGAGAATGTCTCAGCTTTTGCTTTAATGATTGCTGAAAGTGAAGATGTTTGTGAACCTATTACTTACAAGGAAGCAATTCATTCAAAGCAAAGAGATAAATGGATTAGTGCTATGAGAGAAGAGATGGATTCTCTTATAAAGAATAAACTTGGGTTTTAGTGAATAAACCTAGTGATAAGAAACTTGTAGATTGTAAATGGATCTATAAGGTTAAAAAAGGATTGGCAAGTGAAGCACCTAGGTTTAAGGCTAGGCCAGTTGCAAAGGGGTTCACACAGAAAGATGGTGTGGATTATAATGAAATTTTCAGTCATGTTGTTAAACATACTTCAATAAGGGTATTATTGTCATTAGTGGCATGCAAGGATTTGGAACTTGAGCAACTAGATGTTAAACCGGCTTTGCATGGTAATCTTGAATAGAAGATTTATATGAAACAACCTCTTGGTTTTGAGGTTGAGGAGGAAAAGGATATGGTGTGTTTGTTAAAAAGGTCATTGTATGGGCTTAAACAGTCGCCTAGACAATGGTACCTTAGGTTTGATGAGTACATGACTACTCATGGATTCTCTAGAAGTAGTTATGACACTGGTGTATACTATAGAGAATGTGATTGTGGTAACATGTTGTATCTGCTGTTATATGTGGATGATATGTTGGTGGCCAGCAAAAGTAAAGAAGAAATTGCAGCCACAAAGCTCTGTTAATTAAAGAGTTTGAGATGAAAGAACTAGGAGAGGCAAAGAAAATACTATGAATGGAGATAAAAAGAGAGAGGGGTAAAAGGGTCATAAAGCTATCACAAGAGTCTTATATAAAGAAGGTACTTGAAAAGTTTTCAATGAACTTTAGTAAGGCTGTAATTACTCTTATGGGTGCACACTTTAAACTGTCAAAATGTGATTCTCCAAGTACAAAAGAAGAAATGGTAAAAGTGGAAAAACTATCTTATGCTAATGTGGTAGGTAGTCTTATGTACCTTATGGTATGCACTAGACCTGATCTTGGTTATTTTGTAAGTTTAGTTAGTAGATTTTTGTCATGTCCTGGTTTGGCACATTGGGAAGCTGTCAAGTGGATTATGAGATACTTGAATGGAAGTCAATAGGTGGGGTTGGTTTTTGGGATTGATCCAAGTCCAGAAGCAATGATAAAGGGGTATGTAGATGTTGACTTTGCTAAAGATTTGGATAGGGGAAGATCTGTGACTGGTTATGCTTTCATGGTGTATGGTAGTTTAGTAAGTTGGAAGTCAAGTTTGCAGCATATAGTTGCTTTGTCAACAACTGAATCAGAATACATTGCTTTAACTGAAGCAATCAAAGAAGCAATGTGGTTAAAAGGATTTGTTGCAGAGTTAAGACTTAATGTTGATAAAGCTGTGGTGTGTTGTAACAGTCAAGGGGCTATGCAACTGTCTAAAAACCCTGTGTTTCATAATAGAACCAAACACATAAGTGTTAGGTTACATTTTATTAGAGAAATAATTGGCTCTAAGGAGGTGGAAGTCAACAAGGTGAATTCTGAAGTCAATGCTGCAGTTATGTTGACTAAAGTGGTTTCTGGTGCCAAGTTTGATCTATGTTTAGATCTATTGCATGTTAGTGACATTTCTGCAACCTGAAGGACAAAAGGTGTACAAAGCATTGAAAGTTTATAACAGCCTGAGTATGTTTGTTATAAAGGGGAATTAGGGCTTGTAACTAATTTAATTCAATTACTTCTTGTTTGTGAATAATATTCATTCATTTCTTTGTATTGTAATCGGTTCTTTTTGTTAATCAAAAACCCTAAGCTTTTGTTAGGAGTCTTTTTGATCTTCATAATCAGCTCTTATCAATTGTAATTCCGCTTAATTGATAACAGAATCGTTGCTCTTCCTTCTACAGTGGCTTCGAATGTTGCTCAAACATCAATCAAAGCAGGTCTGTACTATCTCGGATTATTATTTGATGTGTGGCTGATTAGGTGGTTTTAATGTGATTTTGCTTTATATGGTTATGTAATTGAAGATGTGGAGAAGCAAGCAGCGAAGATTTCATGTTTCAGGCACATCTGTTTGGTGGATTTATTAAGCATATTGTCTGATAGAGCCCGGTAATTAATAATGCATTTATTGAGTCATCAAAACGAACATATTCAAGGTGTTCTTAAAGTTGGTTATTTTCTAATCATGATTGCATCTACTTTCTTTAAAAATGTTTTAGGTACAACAAAAATCAGGAGTCCATCGATTTCTTTTAGTGGCAACTAGGGGCTTTTTGAATCAAGGCCATAAGGCTTTTTAAAGGTAGTTAGGTCTAACTACCATTAAATGGTTGATCACTTAAAAGTCTTCTGTAGGAAGCATTATGCTTATGTGATATGCTTTATTTTTTTTTCAATTATTGAAATTAAATTCCCTACTTTTGCATGCCGGTAAAGTTGATCCACACAAAGTTACTAGATGGAATGTTGTTGGAGATATGTGGCGTGCAATCTCACAAATTTACAACTGTATGCTTTACTATTGACAAACTAGACAAGCAATCTATTGAGCAAATTAAAAAGAACTTGGTTGGTGATTTGATTTAAAATTTATGACTCCTATTATTCCATCTCTTACTTATTGTTATTAGATTGTAGAGAAGGGGTTAAATGCTGAAATGGTGGAGAACCAAGAACCGTTAAAAGTTATCATCAGAATTCAAAAAAGAAGGAAGTGATTTTCTGAAAAACAATTCATCAAATCAAGCATTGAATGATTTAGAGAAAGTCCAAGCTTTAGACAATGCAAGATTTGTGAACAAAGTGGTTCTTGATTTTAGTTTAGCAAGAGGACTTAATTATTACTCTATATGAAGCTGTTTTCAAAGGAACTACATAGGTCTTAACATGTTTGTAAGGTTTTAAAGATGGTTCTAGCCGGTGACCAATGAGTATATAGCGCTACTTGGGATTGACTTATTGTTGGGATGCAAAGCAGAGTTCATGGTGAATAAAAGATTGATCAATTACTTTGACCGAGCCAAAAAGTTGTTGGAAAATTTGTTACGTGTGCATTAGTAGGTTGTTATGACACAACAATTGCACACTAATAGACATTGATGAATGAGATATCGATGTGTGATTGTGTGTATTTGAAAGAAAATACTATAGTGGTGTATCCCACATTGGTGGGATGAAAAACTTGTGCCTTGTTTTTCCTCTATAAATAGAGAGGTAAACTAAGTTGCAACACACACCAAACCTTACACACAACACAAGCATTGTTGCAAGGTTTTTCCAACTTCTTCTTCTACATTTCTGGTTTCTTTTATTCGAACCTTTTTCAGGTTTACGGTTAACTCCGGCAGTACTACTGCTCTGGCTGTTGTACCCTGGGAAACAACGAGTTCTCTTGGGAGACTCGAAATATTGTTTTAAGGGCCCCGTGTTCAACACGATCCTCAGCCAAACCGTTTATATATTTTATTCCGTATTGTATTTGGTTTATTTCTTTGATTCTGTATTGTATTTCAGATTCTTGTATTGTATTGTATGAGTAATAAAACTGTTTGTTAATTTTCTGTTTATTTACTCAATTCACGAATTCGGTTCCTACAATCTTAAAACAATATTTTTAAAACCGTTTCGTGAAAACTTTGTTTAAATTTTCAGAAACTATTCTGTTTTGATCCAAACCAGTTTTGTTTCAAAATAGTATATGTTTTAAAAACAGGTTTTTCTTTCCTGTTTTGGTCTCAGAATCAAGAATTGGATCTTCAAAGTTGGACTTAGACAGATTCGTTCTTGGTTTAACATTCTGAAATCAGAAAAGGCTCATTTTTGGGTTGTTTATGGCTATCTAGCACGAGATAACTTATCGTGAAAACTTTGTTTAAATTTTCAGAAACTATTTTATTTTGATCCAAACCAGTTTTGTTTCAAAATAGTATATGTTTTAAAAACAGTTTTTTCTTTTCTGTTTTGGTCTCAGAATCAAGAATTGGATCTTCAAAGTTGGACTTAGACAGATTCGTTCTTTGTTTAACATTCTGAAATCAGAAAAGGCTCATTTTTGGGCTGTTTTTGGCTATCTAGCACAAGATAGCTTATCGTGAAAACTTTGTTTAAATTTTTAGAAACTATTATATTTTGATCCAAACCAGTTTTGTTTCAAAATAGTATATGTTTTAAAAACAGTTTTTCTTTTCTGTTTTGGTTTCAGAATCAAGAATTGGATCTTCAAAGTTGGACTTAGACAGATTCGTTCTTGGTTTAGCATTCTGAAATCAGAGGCTCCTTTTTTGGGTTGGTTTTGTTATCTCGCACTAGATAAAGCTATCTCGCACGGGATAAATTTATCTGGCAAATTTCAGAATTTTCTGAATTTTTTTTTCTAAATTACTAACTTGGTCTGTTTTCTGTGTGCAAGAATGACAGGAACAACCCTAAACACTTCTAATGCTACCCCTGCTGTCCATTTGACCACCCTAGCCAATGTGGGAGCGACCACAATGGCTAACCATGCTGAAAAACCCGAAAAGTTCACGGGTGTCCACTTTATGAGGTGGCAGCAGAAAATGTTTTTCTACTTGACAACCTTGAACTTAGCACAGTTCTTGGAGAAAACAGCCCCCATACCCACTGCCCAAGATGATGCCCAAAGTATGAGTGCTTTGGACGCTTGGAAACATTCTGAATTTCTATGTCGCAATTACGTGCTCAATGGCTTGGCGGATCCATTGTATAACGTCTATTGTGGGATAAAGGCTGCCAAAGAACTATGGGAGTCTTTAGACAAGAAGTATAAAACTGAAGATGCGGTAACAAAGAAATTTGTTGTGGCCCGTTTTTTGGACTTTAAAATGGTTGACTCCAAGACTGTGATCACCCAAGTCCAAGAACTACAAGGTATACTTCATGAAATTCATGCCGAGGGTATGACACTTAGTGAAACGTTCCAAGTTGCAGCCATAATTGAAAAGTTGTCTCCTAGTTGGGTTGAGTTTAAGAATTATCTTAAGCACAAACGAAAGGAGATGACTATTGATGAATTAATTGTTCGTCTTCGAATTGAGGAAGGCAATAAAACGGCTCAAAAATCAGCTCGTGTGGAGCCAATGGCTAAGGCCAACATGGTTGAACTTGGACAATCTTCTAAGGGGAGGCATAAGGGTAAGGGTAAAATGAATAAGGGAAAGGGAAAGGTGAACCTTGGACCGAAGAAGGAGGTTGTGAAAAGAAACCTCAATCTTCAAATTTCCAAGGTGTTTGTTACAATTGTAATGAGAATGGCCATCGTGCGAACCAATGCAAGAAGCCTAAGCGTGAGCGTGCGCATATGGTGGATGAAAATGGTGAACTGTTGGTGGCAATGATCACCGAGCTCTCGGCAATGATTGAAGAAATCAATCTTGTGGGGGACAAACCGCAAGGATGGTTCATTGATACGGGTGCGGCCCGTCATGTGTGTGGTGACAAGACCCTCTTTAGCACATTTAAGGAGGCTGCTAGTGATGCTAAGTTGTTTATGGGGAATCAAGGGTGAAGGGAATGTGATCTTGAAGATGACTTCGGGAAAAGAGCTTACTTTGAGCAACACTTTGTATGTGCCCGAAATTCGTAAGAATTTGGTTTCGGGTTGGTTGCTTAATAAGTTGGTTTTTGTTTAGTGTTTGAGTCGGACAAGTTTGTCTTGACTAAGCGTGGAATGTATGTTGGTCAGGGCTATGCCCTCAATGGTATGTTTAAACTTGATGTAACCGTGATTGGAAATGAAATGAATAAGGCATCTACTTCTGCTTATATTATTGAGTCTTTAAATTCAAATGTTTGGCATGGTAGATTAGGACATTTAAATTTCAATTCACTTCGTCGTTTAATTAAATTAAAAAGCATACCAACATTCCACATTGATACAAACTCGAAATGCGAATCATGTGTTGAATCCAAACTTACAAGATCATCCTTCAAATCGGTTGAAAGAATAACCGAAACACTTGATTTAATTCACACCGATGTGTGCAATTTAAAAATGTGCCCAACAAGAGGGGGAAACAAATATTTCATCACGTTTATTGATGATTGCTCAAAATATTGCTATGTATATTTACTTAAAAGTAAAGATGAAGCAATAGAAAAATTTATCTTGTTTAAAAATGAAGTTGAGTTACAACTTAACAAGAAAATTAAACGTGTGATAAGCGATCGAGGAGGTGAATACGTTTCACCATTTGCAGATTTATGCGCACAAAGTGGCATAATACATGAATTAACCCCTCCTTATTCTCCACAATCAAATGGCATGGCGGAACGAAAGAACCGTACATTGAAAGAGATGATGAATGCCATGTTGGTTAGTTCTGGGGTGAGCCATGACATGTGGGGGGGTGCCATTTTAACGGCAAATTATCTTTTAAATAAGATACCTCTCAAGAATAGGGACGAGACTCCTTATAAGTTATGGAAGGGAAGAGAACCTTCGTACAAATACATGAAAGTGTGGGGGTGCCTAGCTAAAGTCACCGTACCACCTCCTAAAGCTCTTAGGATTGGTCCCAAAACTGTTGATTGCAGTTTCATTGGATATGCTCACAATAGTAGTGCACATCGGTTTTTGGTACATGAATCCAAAAATCCAAATGTACACGTAAACACTTTCATGGAAGCGAGCCCCAATACTGTCTCGTATTTTGAGCACGTGTTTCCTAAGTTAGGACACACAAATGAGGCCTCATCATCACGAGCGAATGATGTAGGTGCAAGCTCGTCAACACAAAATGACGACTTGGTTCATGAAGGAACACATGAACGGCCCGAGACTGAGGATGGTGATTTAAGACGAAGCAAAAGACAAAAGGTTGCAAAATTCTTTGGTCCTGACTTCATAAGCTTTATGGTTGAAGGTGAACCTAATACCTACCATGAAGCGGTGACCTCACCTGAAGGACCTCAATGGAAAGAAGCAATCAAGAATGAAATTGATTCGATCTTACAAAATCATACTTGGGAATTGGTAGATCTTCCAGTTGGTTGCAAACCACTTGGATATCGTTGGATATTCAAAAAGAAGATGAAAACCGATGGAAGTATTGATAAATACAAGGCGAGGCTAGTGATCAAAGGTTTTAGACAAAAGGAAGGTCTAGACTATTTTGATACTTACTCACCTGTAACACGTATAACCTCTATAAGGTTGGTGCTTGCAATCGCGTCTTTACGAAGTTTGGAAGTGCACCAAATGGATGTAAAAACGGCTTTTCTAAATGGTGATTTGGAAGAAGAGATATACATGGAGCAACCTGAGGGTTTCTCCGCCCCTGGTCAAAAGGGCAAAGTATGCAAACTCATCAAGTCTTTGTATGGCTTGAAGCAAGCTCCAAAAAAATGGAACCAAAAGTTTGACCAAGTCATGATTAGTAATGGTTTCAAAATTAATGAGTGTGATAAATGTGTTTATGTTAAAACACAAATGGAGGTTATGTTATTTTATGCCTTTATGTGGATGACATGCTTATCATTGGGAATAATGATAAAATGGTTCAATCTACAAAAGACATGTTAAAGGCACGATTTGACATGAAAGACACGGGTTTAGTTGATACTATTCTTGGAATAAAAATCATTAAAACCAAAGAAGGTCTTACTTTGAGTCAAGCACACTATGTCGACAAGATTCTTGAAAAATTCAACAAGGAAGACAAGCGAGTGGCTCGTTCTCCTGTTGACACTACTCTACATCTATGTAAAAATAGAGCTGAGCCGGTTGCTCAATTAGAGTATTCAAGAATCATTGGTAGTCTAATGTATCTCATGACATGTACGAGACCCGATTTAGCATACACGGTGAGTAGGCTAAGTAGATATACTAGCAATCCAAGTGTTCAACATTGGAAAGCTATTATAAGGGTGCTTAGGTACATAAGATACACAAGAGACTATGGTTTGCATTATACCAACCATCCAGCTGTGATCGAAGAGTATACTGATGCGAACTGGATTTCGGATATGAAAGATTCCAAATCAACAAGTGGGTACGTGTTCCTACTTGGTGGGGCAGCAATATCTTGGAAATCATCCAAACAAACTGTAATTGCTAGATCCACAATGGAGTCTGAATTCATTGCCTTAGACAAATCTGGGGAAAAGGCAGAATGGTTACGTCAATTCGTGGAAGACATTCCACAATGGCCAAAGCCGTTGTCGGCAATTTGCATACATTGTGACAGTGAGTCTGCAATTGGTAGATCTCGACGTTCAATGTATAATGGCAAATCAAGGCACATGAGACGTAGACATAACACGATACGACAACTACTGTCAACTGGTGTTATCACGATTGACCATGTGAGGTCAGAAGATAACATTGCAGACCCGTTAACAAAAGGCTTAAGCACGGATAAATTTTATAAGTTGTCGAGAGGAATGAGACTAAAGCCCGCGATAAAGGAAGTATGAGGGAAACCTAACTTAGCAGACTGGAGATCCCAAGAGCTAAGTTCAATAGGCAAACTTAATCATATGACCAGAGGCAGTCACTGTGGGGGAGTACCCCAAAACCAAAGGGAGTCTTGAACTTCCTAGTCCTTTCTCCTAGGGGAGTACCCTAAAACCAGTGACATTTGGGAGAGGTTAAGCATATTAAGGTTAAGTGAAATAACCATGATGCTTTTAATGATTCATGGGAATCACCTCTGTTATAGAGAAGTGTGGTCGCTTCGAATGGAATTGTGGGGAGGCGCAATTTCCTAGAGCTCTCGCAGAACCAGGACCGTGATCCATGACCATAACGGACACAAGAATGAGGGGTTGACCAAACCAGGGAGAGTATTGTGTGAAGGCATATTGTCGTCTACACAAATGGGGGTCTGTTCAAAGTCATCGCGACTACAAACCGCTAGGAGGCTAAGTATGCTTCACAACGGAAGGTTCAAAGGGTAACACCTACCTATCCGGCAATACTCAACTGCTGAAACTTACTTCAAATAATCGATTTCCATTCATGTGGGGGATTGTTGGAAAATTTGTTACGTGTGCATTAGTAGGTTGTTATGACACAACAAATGCACACTAATAGACATTGATGAATGAGATATCGATGTGTGATTGTGTGTATTTGAAAGAAAATACTATAGTGGTGTATCCCACATTGGTGGGATGAAAATCTTGTGCCTTGTTTTTCCTCTATAAATAGAGAGGTAAACTAAGTTGCAACACACACCAAACCTTACACACAACACAAGCATTGTTGCAAGGTTTTTCCAACTTCTTCTTCTTCTACATTTCTGGTTTCTTTTATTCGAACCTTTTTCAGGTTTACGGTTAACTCCGGCAGTACTACTGCTCCGGCTGTTGTACCCTGGGAAACAACGAGTTCTCTTGGGAGACTCGAAATATTGTTTTAAGGGCCCCGTGTTCAGCACGATCCTCAGCCAAACCGTTTATATTTTTTTTCTGTATTGTATTTGGTTTATTTCTTTGATTCTGTATTGTATTTCAGATTTTTGTATTGTATTATATGAGTAATAAAACTGTTTGTTAATTTTCTGTTTATTTACTCAATTCACGAATTCGGTTCCTACAAAAGTTTGGATAAAATGGATGCTGATTGTAGCTGATAGAAAGAAATAAAAGAAGGAATTGTAAAGCTAAAAAAAATAGGTAAGCTATAATGCTGAGCAAGAGGATCCTAGAAGCAATTTTGTTGATAAGCTTATAAGACAAGACTTATTCACACTTAGGTAACCCAATAACGGCAATACATTCACTGATTTATATTCGTTTTAATATCTTTAATAAATGGTCAACTTTTTTCTTCTAAAATGAATTCAAGTTAATATGGGCAATAATAAAACATTAAATTTGTTTGGTAAAAAAAAGGGTTTTGACCAAAGATTAAGTTGAAATAACTTATGACTTATGTCTGACAATTATGTGAAGGTTTCAGATTTGTTAGAAAGAATATTAAAAGTCACAACTTTTATGTAAAAATGATATACAAGGAAATCATGGATCTCAATCGTTGGATCAGTTGGTTTGTAGTTTTAAACAAATACTAATTTTCTTAGAATGTATTTTAATTTTTAATATGATTAAGACATCATATTAAACTGCCCGGCCATCGGTGTGCCCGGCGCTATAGGGTTTTTTCTCCTCTAAAGCCCCCCACTATGAGGTGTCTAAGGTTCTGACCCAACAACTTTCATTAAACCTTCCTTCATCAAATACGTAATTCTTGACCATCATAAAACTCATGTTATTAAAATCAGCCGATGCATACATCCCTTGTGCTCTTCCCACCCGTGTAGACTAGAGTTTGAAGCTTTAATTGAATGGATTTTGAATTATTGGAAGAATAAGCAAACGTTCAACAAATGTGTATGGTTTGACTCTTAATTCTCATCTATCAACCATTTCAATGCCAAATAACGCAGAAATTGTGACTTAACAGTATTTGTCAACTAATTCTCATTGAGCTGGTCAATGCACCAAAATAAAATAAATAAATAAATGCAAACAATACAAAATGAATAACTTTGTTTTCCATTCGGACAAATATCCATAATAAGTTTGGAAATCTTCTAGTTCTTCACCCTATACTACTTATTGTTTCACACTGAATGTTTTAGAAAATGAGGTGTTTTGGAGAAACATGTGAAGAATTGATATGACTTCTAGTGTCATCAAACTTTTCAAGTCTAACCTTGTAGGTCTAGAAAATTGTAAATCTATTATGAGGTGTGTTTAGAAGAAATAAGTCGTTGTCAACCGGCTTTAGACGTTCCTATGTGAGGAGGGATCGATAACTCGAATGCCGACCGACTAATTTAACGATTGATGGGAATGCAATAGAAACACTACTAGAAAAAGATATGTTTTTCTACAACTGAATTCGTATGAATTTTGTTGAAAAATCCAATTTCCAACAGTTTTCCAACAAAAAGTTACGTTGGAATACCACATGCTTGAAAATTGTTTTCAACCATTTTTCAACAACTTTTCTTACAAAATTGTTACAAAAACATGTGGTTGTAAACTTCCAACAATTTTCCTATAAAAACCTATTTTGACTTAACATAATATATATTAGATAATATAGTAGCAAAGTAGTAGTTTATTTTTGTTGTTGGAAATCTGTTGGAACAACTTGTTGTAGGAAATTTATAGGAATTTTTTATGGGAAACTGACTTGTTTTCTAGTAGTGAAAAAATAGGCCGCTATGGTCATAAATGGGTCATAAACGTGTTGTGTAGACATATTAACACACGTTTATATGATAAGTTTGTTGGAAAATTTAGAAAATGTGAATGGAAATTAATTATTGTAATAATAATATAAAACTTTTGGTTTGGTGAAACTCTTGGATATAATTGCTTGATGACACTCACTGAGTTTTTATTATAGCATTAAGTCACTAATTAAGTGAGATACTTGTTTTCTTTCAACTATTGTATATATAAGTAGGCTTTGTGCCTCTTTTGAAAAAAGAAGAGTGTTCACTCAAAAATCCATATCAGTTAAACGTCTTATGCGTGCCATAAATGAGTTAAGTGGGCTGAACCTATTTTTGACACTTTATTCACGTGTCCACGTGTTTACGAACCAAAGTCGTTAAACTTCATCTCAAGTCATGATGTGTTATAATGGGTTGTATAAGAAACTGCAAAACTATTCTCTGTTCAAACTTGATATATGTGTTGGTTACAAGGATAACGCATAAAATAAAGAGTAAACCACATGTCCAAAAGCTTTTTTCGTTTAGCGTGTTAGGTCAGGCATTTTTGTTAAAATCGCCTTAGCCATATATACCGTCAAACTGTCAAACTGATGAGTATATAGCATTTAAGTTTCGACTGTTTTTCAATAATATATTATTTTTATAGTGGTAATTGAGTTCAATCCACGCTATTATGGTCTGTTTGGTATGAGTTAATGGAATGCACGAAGGAATGAAATGAACGTGGTAATGGAATAGAATTGAATGAGTTATTACCATTCCAATGGGATGTTTGGTTACCACATTGAAATGAAATGAATAATTATTTTGCGTTGTTGGTAGGCGGGAAAAAAATGACAAAATAAAGTTAAAATGGTAGTGAGTGGTAGTGGCGGGAGGATCGGGGCGGGGACCGTGGGGCGACGATTGGTGGTGGTGGGTGGGTGGCTGGCACTGATAGTGATGGGTGGTGGCAGTGGCTGGTGGTGGAGGTAACGGATGCAGTGGTTGGTGGCGGCGACGGCAGGGGTTTGTGGTGGTGGGTGTTGGTAGTGGTGGTGATAGGAGGGTGGTGGAGGTGATGTTCGGTGAATGAAATAGGGAATTGAATGGAAAAAAAAACATGGGGTATGGATGAAACGAAATTGAGGTGTTTTAGGGGAAATGGAATGAACTAGGTAATAAGTCATTCTATTCATTTGATCAACCAAACACACATTTCTCTATTTCCTCACAATAGATCATTTCATTCCGTTTTTCATTCCTACATACAACACGCTACCTTATACTTTGACACTAGAGCCATATTTGAAGTCCAAAAGTAGAGTCCCATCGTATACATGTTGTGAAGTTGAATTTGTTGGTGGATTAGGTGGTTTAAATAATAATAATAAATAAATAATGGTTTTAGGTGTTAGACTAGATCTTAAATGGATTAATTAGGTAGTTTGCTATCTGAGATGTAGGATTATCATTCGGTCTATAGCTTCCATGGCTTTGAATTAAAGAAAACATTCCTCTTCCTCATCAACACTATCACCATACAAAGAGTGGGGACAAGACTTGGGTCTCTCAATATACAAAGAGAAGAGTGGGGACAAGACTTGGGTCTCTCAATATACAAAGACAAGAGCGATGACAAGATTTGGATCTCTCACCATGGTCACTCCCTGCCAACTTTCCCGGCCACCACAACCACCCCACTATGCATGTCTTGGCCCTGACGTCTCACTTCCCTTTCCTCCTCCATCCGACGCCATTAGACCTGGCTAGACTCTACCACCGGGGCGCTACTTCATCCAAGGCCCTACTCCTCTGCCCGACAAAATAGGAAGAGTCGTCTCCGAGGATTTGAATACCTCAGTCGAGTCGAAAGGCTCGTATGGCCTAAAAAGTAACGATATATATAAGTTATGTTTTTAAATGATGATTAATGCTATTACAATAAACATAGCAAAATGGTATTTAAATCAAACTAGTAATCGTTTTTGCACGCTGCAGCGAAAGCGTTGATACATGTAGACTTGCACGTCACGATGGAGACATTAATAAAATATAATGTTAATAAAGTTTGTTCTAGTAAACATCCACGTACATTGCATCGCGAGCGACCGTTGATACATGTAAACCCGCACATCACGATGAGAATGTTAATAAAACATGAAGTTAATAAATTCTGTTCGTGTGTTACGGCGACTTTTGAATAACGTTTAAATAAAAATGCAGTTAAAATATATATGAAAAATGAATAGAAAATTACTATTCAGAGATATCTAAGTCAAATATTAGTTATGATCATATAAATAAAATCATATTAAAAGATAATCTTGTAAATCATTAAATGCATGGACTGTGGTTCAACATAAACATAGCACCACACAATTAATTGAATGCAAATACTCAAATAACTAACTTGACACACATGTTTAAATCAAAATGGTTAATCTCATGAATAGCAGTTTGTGTGAGATAACCACTGCTTGGTTTTTATATATATAAATATAATACTGTAAGATCTAACGATTAACCAATGATTTATAAAGCACTCCCAGCATTTTTGACATCAAACTTCTGATCATCTCTTCGCAGTTTATATTATATAAGGAACGAAAATATAAATGAAGGACCGCTAGTGGTGGTCTGTTGGGTTGGTCAGCGTGGTCGTCAACGTTCAGATAATCATATTGTATTAGCAAAGATTGAATGGGCCAAGGAGAAATCAATTGGTTGTTTTTTTAATTGATATTTTTTTAGTTTTTAATTTTAGTTTGGGACCAATAACTTAAACTTGATTAAATAGTTTGTGAATAAAACGCTAGTTATATTTATATAAAAAAAACACAATTTTGGTGCCGCAAGTATCCGATTGAGCCATTTGACGGCACGTTAGTGGTTGACAACATTTTGTTTTTTTTTCTTTTCTTTTTTTTTGGTTATGGTACACCGAACAAATGCAATTTTGTTGTTTTCTACTCTTTTAGTTCCGGTACCGTAACGAACGTGACGGAAAAAACAACCTAATTTACGTAGACACACCGCATTTGTTTTAGTTCCGATACCGTAACAAACGTAACAAAAACCAACCGAATGTCAATTATTTTATTTATTTATTTTCTATTTTAGTTTTGGTACCAGACTGATGGTTGGTTAATTTGTATATAGTTAAATTCATTTATTTACTAGTTTTAACTGTTTGTTGTGGGAACTTTGATACTTCATACGTGTTTATTATATTTCAGGTCATAGACGTTAAAGCAGTTAATTTGGACATGTTGATGCACGGGATGAAGACCCGGGACGTCCAGCACGCAAATCTGTGTTAAATAATATTTTATTGCTGATGAGAAGACCCATCGCGATACGCGATTGGCAAGCATGAAGACCCATCGCGTATTACGATGGGAATAATTATTATTTTGTTGACCAAGGTCCATCGCGATACGCGATGGACCGAAGAAGACCCCATCACGTATCACGATGGGTGACGAAGACAGGAAACTTAGGGTTTTTATGTTTTTTATCTTTTGACAACCCTATCATTCGATAACAAGTTCCAGGTAGTTTCTAGAGCTAAGAGAGGACGAATCCATCACTCGAATAATACCGAGATCATATCTATGTTCATTATCATCATAATTGAAGATTCCATGATGTCGAAGCTCGGCTAAATCCTTCTAGTCATACCCGGGATAAGTTTGTATTATTTTCAGTTTTCTCATGTATTAAGAACGAATACTTTGTAACTATTATTTGATTAATCTATGAGTATTGATGTTTAGTATCGTTGTGCATTCAGTCGGTTTAGGTTTACGTTGTTCAGAACGATTAGTTTGTCGTTGCTATAATAATTGTTCATATGACTGTTTTTACTAGTTGAATTCAATGAAGCATGCAATTGTCCTTAACTGAGTCACACTGGTAGGATTGTTTGATAACCAGTTAGCGATTGTTGGTGCCTAAGGTTAAGCTCGTTAGTCAGCTTGTGTTAATTAGTGATAGTTAATCTGTTAGGTTGCATGAGATTACTGTTTATGTGCATTCTTGAACCCCGGGTGTGATTTGCTTTTATTAATTGCTTGAATTTTTTAAAGTGTTTAATCAGTATTAAAACTCAATCTTAATTGCTTGTGTGATCAGCACTACCTTTCATATTTCATAATATTAGAACTTGTTTGCACAATTACATTGACTACATACTCCTCGTGTTCGACACCCTACTTACCTAGCTTTCTTAGGTGATTAGGAACTTGATTTAATTGTTTTTTACTAGATAGCGACAGTCTAGCATCACAGACCAATTTTATGTAGACACAACACCCAGGAATGATAATGTTCAGGTTTTATCAATGCCCAAGTTTACCAACCGACACCACCCCATTGGTCTACCTCATTTTCTGTTTATTTATTTTTGTTTTAGTTATGATACCATAATGCACGTAACTGAAACCGACCGAAATCGCGTCCACTTATCGCCTCAACGTCCGGGACCGCTAATGTTTGAGTTTAACCATCGCACAAGTTATACTGACCTGACTCGGCGCAACGCACATATGAAAACACTATTTATAAATAAAACGGGTCAAGTTATTCTACAAAGGGGATACAAATGAGAACGATTTTAGCGAAAAAAAAAGAACCCTAAAAAAATAATGAAAATTAATAAATATCATAAATCAAAATTAATAAAAAAAATGAAAAATGTTTTCACCATCTTTCTCGTTCTAAAATAACAAAAAAATACTTAAAAAGACACAATGTTGAGGAAAAAACACCATTGTGTATTTTAATTTATCATTGTGTTTTGTGTTTATTTTCATCATTGATTGTGTCTTTTTTTCCTTGGCATTGTGTCTTTTTTTCTTGATATTGTGTTATATTACTTAACATTGTGTTATATTTTATTCGACATTATGTTAAATTTTGCGACATATTGTGTGTTTTTTTATTTATCATTGTAATGTTTGTTCATTTTCGGCATTGTGTCTTTTTCTCGAAATTGTGTATTTTCGCCAGTTTTTTTTTGAGGACCGGAATGACGGGGAAAACATTTTGGTTTCTTATTTTTTTTACGTTTTTTATTTATATTTCGAGTTATGATTTTTTATTTATTTTTTTAAATGATTTTTGTGTAGTCACAAATCCTTCTCACACTTCTTATTTTTGTCTCTTTTTGTATTTTAACTATATCCAAAATAAAACTAGTCTTGTACGCTTTTACATACCTCTTCCGAGTTTCGATCTTCCCATGTCTAATCGACTGGGCATGGAAATCGGGCTGACTGGATGGTGGGCTTGTGCCCAGCCTATCTAGGCCCTAAATAAAGGCACCAAGGCAGGCACCAAGCATTCAAGCAACACACATAGCCACATAGGTTAAGGCATATCTTCTCTTCTTCATATATCAAGAGAGTTGTAACTTGTAAGCCTCCGTCTTGCTATATTCTTTCTTTTATGCATACATACCCTCATCTATAATTAAAATCTACATAACCGTAGTTATTTTTGGCTAACCAAAGCCCAGCCAACACATATGTTAGATATGTGTTTTGTTATAAAAGCTACCAACTATATAAATTTATTTGCTAAAATCAATTTCTTTCTTATAGATGTTATGGATATTGAGTTGGTTATAAAGATTAATTTTAGGCCAAAAAGTTTTTTTTTTTTTTTATTATCATTATTAACAATGATTATAATCCACGTGATTCTTATTTCCAGCTCATCTTATCTCCACATAAAGTAGTTCCTGTTAATTTTTAGTGTTAAAATTAGTTTAAAATATAACATCAAAATTTACTTGTACAACCTGTAATTATAAAAAAGAATGAACACATGTACATATAGGGTTGCAAATTAAATTGAGGGTAAATTTAGGGGAAAAGAAAGGTCTCCACAATAAACAAGTTTGATTGAAGAGCAAAGCAGGGTTTAAATTAATGAATTATAAGCAAAAAAGAAGGTCTATAATTGGTCATGTCCAAAAACGTGAATTATAATTATTTTACTTGATTATCACGTTAATTTTATTTGTACATTAACATTCTTCAATATAAGTAATATATAATAACTTAATCATATATCAACAACAATATACGAAGTTTATCTATCATTTTTAAAATAATAGAATAAGAGAATAAGCTAACAAAATAAATTAAATTTGAATTATTTAAATAAGTAAATCTAGATAAGCTAACAAAATTAAATTTTAACCCAAATAATGTCACAATTTACTTTTAACTTTGTATTATTTATAAAAAGAGTATATTTGGAAAAGACAAAAAAATGTGCAGAAAGGTAATTTAATAAAACAATATTCTTGATTTTCATCTCCATCCTAACTTCATTCCCGGTGTAACTTCGGAAAAATTTATGGCAATCTTTCTTTTTCTTTTTATATCCCTTTTTCTTCACAATTTCTCATTATTTCACAATCATTTCACTTTTTTTTTGAGCGATCAACTAAGTAACGTCGAGTACTTCGTACGCGGTCCTCACTGGCTAAAGGTAGCCCGAGCCGGCCACTAGTCCGGACGGACGGAGCCCCTAGCGGTCCACCTATTGAGGGATTCACCGGATACAACCCGACCCCCGCGCTCGCCAAATGGCACGACAACGAGGAGCCGGTAAAACCGGTGAGATCAGGACTCGAACCCTGGCAAGACATGGTCATCCCTCATATCTCCCGTATAAATTGATAATAGTGAGGTTTGAACCCCCTACATCTCACTAATAAAGTGAGTGCTCTACCATTGAGTCACATCCAGTTTATATACACAATCATTGACCTAATTCATTTGTTAATGATTAAAGAAAACTAATATATGTTTAAAAATTTTATGCCCTCTATCAAAACCGTGCCTCGAACGAGGGTGCGGCTTGCACGCCTCTAGAGCCAGCTTAATGTATGTATGTATGTATGTATGTATGTATGTGATGAAGGTAAGTTATATATGTATGTATATATGTGGTCCCAACATAACATACTCGTGTGGTTTTTCGGTTCCAACTGAAAAGATTCTTACTTATTTACCAGATTTCTTTTATGAAATAATATTTCAATTTTTTAGTTTTAAAAACTATATAACACAAAAAATATATAAATTAAGTGTATTATTACGAGTATAAATAAACACAATACGATATTATCTGGTTTCCTCACATAGTCACGTATCAATGATTAACGTACACTTCACATAAAATTAGCTGCGTGCCCGCGTGATGCGGCGGAGTATACACGCAAACATGACATCAGATGCGTAACCGATGTTACCGTTTCTATATGTGTGTGAGTTCATAATAGTACGCGTGTAACTCGAATATAGTGTGCTCGTATTGTGGCATTGGAATCTTAATCGGGGTTAGTAAGCACGCCACACAATGAATGTACACACACAATCAGGTGTCGATGCGCACGTAACTCTACATTGAACTCGTCTTGACCTGCAACCTGTTCCGCTTGACATGTTCTAACCCGAAAGTTGTTATGACTTGACCCCTTTCAACCCAAACCCGTCCCGACCCAAACCAAAGTAACGTTTTTTGTATCTGCCCATTCAACCTTAACCTTTTAGACCCATGACCCGAACGACCGAACCCGCCCGATTCTTTTGTTGGTCTTTAATGGTAATAACGTAACACGTTAAGTTTTTAAAATGAAAAAAATGTAGCAATACCATACTCAAATTAAAGAGAATAAAATACTCGTTTTTATGGTATAATATTTTTAAAAAAATATTAGCGTGTGAAAAAAATTATAAGTGTTTAAACATTGTCGGAGTAGTTGGTTTATAAAAAGGGGTATATACGTAACTATTATATAAATTAACAAAATGTGATTAAAGGTAAATGACCTAACTTGTAAATATTTTTGAATAATATAAAAATCAACGTAACATGATTTTGCTTTTGCTAAAAGATAAAGTTGTCAAAATACAATTTTGCTCTTAAAATGTCTTAATTTTAATTTAATGTATTGTAATTTGTACTAAAAGCAACAAGTTTGGTACTCCTTAAAAATTAAGAGGTACCCCACTCATGTTTTATATATAGTATAGATATAGATAATGTCTTTTTTAATTTTATTTTCACCATTTACACTTTAAATAATCCAATTTATTCTTTAGTACATTGTTTTAGTAAATTGGATATATAATGTTATTAGACACGACACGGCTATTCCTCCGGCTTGCATACTTGTATGTTTACTGACGAATTTATGTCCGCCATCACCTTTATGGAACTGGATATATTTTGATCCAATAAACACTTTGTTTGAGATACGAGAAACAATTATACGTCAATTTAGGTTTTACCTACATAATTTACTTATAGCCAAATCATTTATAAAGTATTTTCCAAACTTCTTCAAATACTACAAATAATTTCAGTCTAGATTTTACTTAATAAATAACTTTATATTTTCTTGCTGGTATTTTATAAAGACTTTTAAAAAAGATACACTTTAGTTTTTTATAAAAAAAATCATCGTTTTCTTCTTAATAAAAGAAAACGACTTCAATTATTTAGATTTTTGTGGTTCATTTCTAATGAAAGTGACAATCACACATAATAACCAAAATGCACCCGTAAAAATCACATAGAATCAACCACCATGATGCACCCGTAAAAATCAAAGAAACTATAATGTTTAGGGCCTTTTAATGCCACATAAGCCTGAAAAAGGTGTGGCGGGGTCAGAAAACGTGTCATAACGGGTTCATGTGTAGACTTGAGTCATCAGCAAAGATAGTCAATAACTATACACGTTGATTTATAAAGTAGACAATATGCCACGTTTTACGTATTATCTGTACACAAAAATATTCAAAAGATTAACAAAAATATGAAATGTTTTCCGTAACTCTTGACATCTAACATCTCATAAATCTAGCTAATTCAATTAGATAAAATATGGTTACTTTGATATTATGAACAATATAAATTTCATATTCTAATATTAACATCTTTGTGTTAATAAAGTTTAGAGTAAACTGTCATTTCGTCAATGTGATTTACTTAGTTTTGTCATTTTCGTCCAAAAATCTTTTTCTACGTATGGCCGTCCTCAAGTCCTCAAGGTTTCTAAAAGTTGTCATTTTCATCCATTCGCTAACACTGTTTCGATCTATGTATTATGTAAAATTATTATGAAATGACCAAATCGCCCCAGTACAAACAAATATAAAGAAAACAAAAAACAATATGTTAAAAATAAAAAAAACAAAATGTGTGTGTTTATTTGGGTTTGGATCAAATACAAATGAAATTAACGTGAGAATCAAGTAGAGTAATTATATATATACAAGTAGAGTAATTATGTAATTACATAATTACTCTACATGTATATATAATTACTCTACTTGATTCTCAAGTTTAGCACGTTAATTTCATTTGTACGTTAACC